>NW_024753943.1:0-235000 GCF_018991925.1 Homarus americanus
CCTCCTCCTCCTCCTCCTCCCCTCCTCCTCCTCCTCCTCCTCCCCTCCTCCTCCTCCTCCTCCTCCTCCTCCTCCTCCTCCTCCTCCTCCTCCTCCTCCTCCTCCTCCTCCTCCTCCTCCTCCTCCTCCTCCTCCTCCTCCTCCTCCTCCTCCTCCTCCTCCTCCTCCTCCCCTCCTCCTCCTCCTCCTCCTCCCCTCCTCCTCCTCCTCCTCCTCCTCCTCCTCCTCCTCCTCCTCCTCCTCCTCCTCCTCCTCCTCCTCCTCCTCCTCCTCCTCCCTCCCCTCCTCCTCCTCCTCCTCCCCTCCTCCTCCTCCTCCTCCTCCTCCTCCTCCTCCTCCTCCTCCTCCTCCTCCTCCTCCTCCTCCTCCTCCTCCTCCTCCTCCTCCCCTCCTCCTCCTCCTCCTCCTCCTCCTCCTCCTCCTCCTCCTCCTCCTCCTCCTCCTCCTCCTCCTCCTCCTCCTCCCCTCCTCCCCTCCTCCTCCCCTCCTCCTCCTCCTCCTCCTCCTCCTCCTCCTCCTCCTCCTCCTCCTCCTCCTCCTCCTCCTCCTCCTCCTCCTCCTCCTCCTCCTCCTCCTCCTCCTCCTCCTCCTCCTCCTCCTCCTCCTCCTCCCCTCCTCCTCCTCCTCCTCCTCCTACAAAAAAAATTATCGACCCATATATCTGTAAGTACATGTAATTGCTAAATGTAAAAAAGTAACACTTACAGCACTGAGGGCGAAAAGAAGCATCATAGTTGGTGACATAGATATGGTAGGTGATGCAGGTGGCCAAATATGCCAAGATTTTCCCAGATAATTTTATATATCTCAGCATTTCCCGAGTTAAACTAGACTGTAATACATTCCGAGACCATATCCAGACCAAGTTATATGAAATTCCGAGTTATCAAATGCCAAGTTATTGAGGGTTTACTGTACCTGTATTTAATACTCTCGCTGCTGGACGTTGTAATGTGTCTTTCATTTCGCTATACAGTATACATGGGAGACAGTTCGAGCGGCTGAGATCCCACACTTTTGCACACAAAGAAATATTTATTTAATTTTTGTGCACTTAAATTGGGTGTACAAAGACATGTTTAGGTATCCAAAGTTCAAATTTTTCCAAAATTCGAACATGGGCTGGTCTCAAACAATTCAATTTCGGGATGTTTGACTGTATTTCCAAATTCACTTATTCATGAAGAATTATTAGTGGCTGACCATTGGCAGATGCACAGTAATGAGCGTAAATCTAAGGACCCGCTCGCACATCTTTCGCAAATACTACGGCGAGTCAGTTCTTTCATAAGCGCGTGCTAGTGTGTTTAGTGCTTCGCTATTTACATTTCATTTTCATTCACTAACCCCATATTTGTTATTATGATGGTTCACAAGTGCAAGGCTAGTATATTAAGAGAAAGAAAGTGGTTTTGAAGCTCACTGAGAAAATTTTAAGTGCTGGATAAACTACAATGTGATATGTCCGCAAGTGATGTCGAGCTCAAGTTTGGTACGAATGAATCCAGTGTTCGTTCTGTCCATAAAAAGTAAACTGAAATACAGTAAACAACTGTGTTAAAGAAGCCACCCCTCAAAGTGCCAAAGTAACATCTGTGGTGCGTGATTTATATCTTGAGATGATGGAAAAGAAACTAAATTTATGGATTGAAGAGATAGTGAATGATAGAAAAGCTGTTGTAGACAGAATGAATGGCTCGAGGCAGCAAGATCTCCTCATCTACAAAGGGTTCAAGAACAGATGTGGACTGCATAATAATTTAAGTTAACTGGAGAAACTGCCTTAGCAGATAAGGTACCTGCCGACGCATTTATTCCCGTTTTTTAACCTAATTGAAGAATAAGATTACAAGGCTGAACAAGTGTTCAACATTGATGAAAGTGTCTTATTTTATAACAAGATAGAGGCTCGTACTTACATAACTAAAAATGCATCAAGACGTTTAAGGATTGTGCAACACTGATAGGAGAGACTTCAAATGCAAGCCTCTCGTGGTATACTGTGCTGAAAACCCTAAAGCTCTAAAGGGAAAAAAAATAAAAAGAAAATGACAGTTCTTTGAAGTGCAAATACAAAGGCATGGATGTCCACACAGGTCTTATGGGATTGGTTTAACAACTGCTTTGTTCCGGAACTTGAAAGGTATCTCCAATCCAAGAACCTAGCCTTTAAGGTTCTTTTAACCATGGATAATGCTCCTGTGCATTGTAGAGGCAATTTGGAATATGCACACCCCATTATTGAAGTTTTATTCTTGCCTCCCAACACAACTTCACTAATTCAGCACTTAGATCAAGGCATAATAAAGACCTTTAAAAGTTATTACACACAAAATGTGTACAAGGCAGCCAATGAGGCCTTGGCAGCTGATCAGTCACTTTCAATGACAAATTATTGGAAAAGGTTTAACATCTGTCCTGAGGTAAATTTTTAGCATACAGCTTGGGAAAAATTTTCTGGGAAACAGCAGTTATTAATTTTAAAGGCTACCCCAAGATTTATAAATTAGTGAAAGACTTTATTCATCTTGCTAGGGAGATTGAAGGTGAAGGATTTGATGATATGAGTGAAGAAGTAAAAAAAAATACAAAGGCAGTGGAACCGACAAATTGATTTTATAGACTTAAATTTTTTCATTAAAGAATTGAGTCCCCATCATTATATCATGTTGAAATATTTTATTTAATGATCTTTTATTGAACTTGTCTTGTCGAGAATTTATTTAGGGTCATTATGGTACCTAATTCCTCTCTCTCTTAACACACTTAGAACAGATGTTATGAATAAAAGCTTATACACTTTTTTGTTAGCAGTAAATATTTTCGCTCATGCTCACTGCATAAATGTATTGTACTGTATTCCCTTAAAGCTTGCTAGGGTTAGGTAAAATGGACCCCGTGAGAAAGCAAAATCTGCAAGTTTTTCATGCCAGTCCCAGGAGTGTGCAAAATACATTTATAAATAGCTACAGTATTGCTCCTCCCCGACTTACGACCTACTTGACTTACGACCACCCTCACTTACGACCTGCCTCAGTCGTACCGAAATTTTGTCAAATTACATATTTTCGAGTCCCAATGTCAGTACTGTACGTACACAGACAAAATTTTCGTTTGTAATTCACTTTAAAATGGCTGGCAAGCTTAAAAGTGAGAGTTTTGTGGTGCTGAGAAGAAAAAGAGACACCCATTTTAGATTTTCTATGTACTGTATTATTTAAGCATTTTCGACTTGCGACCTGGATTTGGGTCCCTAACCCCGTCGTAAGTTGGGGAGGAGCTGTATATGCACATGTATAACAACATTATGTATGCATAAGACAATATAATAAATATGAAATAACATAAATAAATAAGCATAAATATGAAATGACACTGTATGGACATAAGGTGCACTGGACAGTTCCTAGTGAACATGCCCGGTACCAATAAGTATTGGTAATGTGTATACTGTAGGTATGTATACGTAATTATACCCTTTTGTATTAAATAAGGTAAATTTTATTAATAGTACCAACAAATGTTTGATAATAGGTCCATAAAGTGATAGTGAACTGTGGTAGTGAGAACCATCAAAGCATAGCCAGTGATTTGGCTTTTTCAGTACAGTAGGCTATTAAATCTGTAAAAAAATATTTTTCCCAAATATACCTTGCTCATTATAGGGTGCATCTTATGACCCGAAAAATATGGTGCTCTGTAGTGTTGACTCCTCTTGATCCCTGTTACACAGCCTCAGATTTATTTTATTTATTTTCCTGGGCAATCCGCGGGTTTCCGAGGAACGCAAGTTTTAAAACCTCGAGCTTTAAGGGAATCCTGTACTGTATAGGGAGAGTGGAGAGTGCGAGATGAGATATGTAGTTTAGACTTAAAAAACTTTCCCATCACCCAAACACATTCTGGATATGTGCAATAGTGTCTGTCCATGCGAGATGCATAGTCTAGACTCGGAAAACCTTTCCCAATACTTGAAACAATTCCGGGATGTGCGATTTTTTCCGGGGATGAGAAAGTTGTCTCATTACCCAGAAATTTCACATTCCCAGAAGAACTCTGTACCAATTATTCCAGGTAACGGATATACAGTATCACTGTATTTTTATTTTACCTTTACTTATGAGCTGACTTATTACTCCACCACAGCAAGTATTGTGATCTGAATGACGAATATGCAGGACGTAAATAATGAAAAACATCTAAAGTATTCACTTACTGACAAGCAACAAATTTGTGAAAGGAGCAAATAAAAGACTCCTTATACTGAAAATTGGAAAACGATTTGTGGTTCTGCTATTTTATTTTATACCCAGCATACAAAACTTTTTTACCATCCTTTGTGTAGTAGACATGCATAATGTGGTTTGGGTCATGTCAGTAGGAGCATGCATATGGGCATAAATATTGTTTAAGCAAATTGTATAATTTTTTATTTTTTCATTTTGTTTTTTACAGGTTTGACAACAAGTACCACCTTCGTCTTGCACAAAAAACCGGTAAGACAGGAAAAGCCAAAGAAGCCCGTACTGTTATCACTGTTGAGAACTTCTTTGATGAAACTGGAAAGCTCTTGTATGGATCTGTGGCAAAGGAAGTTCTACGTTTGCATTCTGATGTAGAGCATAAGAAAAACTGAGTTGCATTCAAGAATTTCACAATTTTAGGATAGATGCAAAGAAGATACATTACATAAATGTTTTCATTAACTACATAATATGGAATTTTGCATTAGAACTCTCTGCTTCAATTATCTTCAGCCTTTGGTGAGGGGACACTCCTGTGAATAGATTTGACATTGACACATACCTGATCTCTGCCTGCACTTTTTATTTGTCAAAAGAAAAAAGATGCCACTGTGAGATTCACATCTTTAAATGTTAATACAGTATATAATTTGAAATTTGTTTTTTCTTTTATCAACTCATTACAAGTACACAACTACACAAGCATGAGTGACTTGAAATTATAATGTCGCAGGAGATAGAGAATTGTGATTGGTAAAGTGCTAACATAAAACTGTTTACTATTTTGATACTGCAACATGTACAGTAATTGATTGTATTGTATTTGTATGCACTTTGGATGTATATTTCATGTCTTAATTTTGTCACAGGGTTTTTTCGATATCCAGTGTAAATGAAAATTCACTACCAAATAACTATTGTATGAAATTCAAACCAGTTTGATATACCTAATTTGGCTTGGCATGTATTTGAATGCCAATACCTAAATAGACTTTCATGAGATAAGCATGTTTTACTTCTTGAAATAGAATCACTTTTTGTTACAACATAATGCCCTAATGCTGGATAACAGAAGTTTGATAATGAATAAGAACTAATATAACCATATCTGGATAAATTTTGAAATAAGAGATACTGGCATATTGTTAGCCGTGAAGGAGAATCTAGTACAGTACAGTATATTAATATTTTAAAATACAAATACAGTACTGTATACCAATGTTTGTCTTAAATTGTGCATACTGAGAATATAGGAAATCTGGGAATTATAGTTATCCTGGTGTCTCAGAAAATGGGCACTTATGAAATGTATTAAAATGAAATAATCATTGCTTGAAAATAGTTAAAGACATTACAGTACTAAGAAGGTCCTGTTGCCTACACTTACGAGTTACATGACCATCAGCTGAGATTGATTTTTAGGTTGTACTATGTGGAAATGTCTAGAAGCACCAAGGATAAGTAATTACCGGTAAATCCCATCAGAATGTGTGTAAAATACAGTACAGGTACTAATCATAATGTGTCAAATAATTTCATTATTTGCAAATTTTAGTCTTGCCAAATATTTATTCCAACCTCCAAGTAAAGTGCATTCAGTAACATCGTTTATTTGCTATTTATCAGATGGTGTGAGCAGAAAATAAGAATAGACTGCTCTAAAAAGTTTAAAGTTCAGTTTATTTTAGCATTGCACAAATAATAAAAGGACTAAGCACATTAGTGTGAAAGTAAAACTAACATTGTTGCTCCAGTACATTGAGAAATAACTGGTGCTTGGATATATTGCTGATGCTTCCACTCAGTGAGACATGAATGATAAACAGTTATTAAACAAAATTTCCGAAAAGAAATCAGTGTTGATTATTTCTCACACGTAACTAATCACTTGGATTGAACAACGGAGAAATAGAAATACTGTACAGTATATGTATAAAATGAGGTGAAATAGGCATTTTGAAGTACCAGTATGTACTTTGGTTCTGTGAACAGAGGTCACAATCCATGATGACAAGCTATTACATGAGCCAACCAAACCTTACCAGAGTTAATCAAACAATGTTGTGAGATTGTAGAATTGATAAGGTTTAATTAGTTTCATTGGTCTTGTCATCAATTTTGTATTTTTTTTATTGCCTTTTTTAAAGGACAGCAGCTTTTTTAGATTACTTGTTTGGCTCTATTCATGCATTTAAATTTTTTGCATTGTTCTAGTAAGGTAAAATATTTTATGAAAAGTAATACTGTACTGTATGTGATGTTTGTAAGAAAATTTTGCTTAACTATACACCACAAAAATGAATGGTAATGTACAGTAGCTAAAACAACTATCTCTGCAGGTGGGGGGGTCGATATGCTCCAAAATTTTACATGTGACTAGTGAGAGCCTTCATACAGTATACCAAAGTTCATCGTCCGTGGTCTCATATTGTTTCCCACAAAGTATGCACAGATAGTTGTTTTAGCTACTGTACATCCAGGGCATCAACATAGAAGTGTTTCATGATTTCAGGAGAGGCTTAGGGGCAGCAACCTTGTTCATAAAATTTAAAATTTAACAAATCCCGCATGGTTTTGGTTCCAACAGGGTCACATTTCTGAGGTCATACATATATGGTTCATGTACAGTTTTAAGGTAACACAGGGAACTTCTGTTATTTTCCCACCAAGATTAGACAGGAATTTTTATATTTTACACTTTTCCTGACAGTACTGTAACTTTTCATCCTAATACAGGTATGCCATGTTTAAAGGTGGGGATGCGTTCCTGAAAAAAAACCTAACGTTAAGCAAAATTATTGCTAAGTGAGGATAAGGAGGAATAATATCCTAACGAGAAATAATATCCGTGAAGATGGCATATTGCCATTGTTACATGTAACGAAACTATGAATGTTGTGGAATAATCTTTACTGTACTGTAATGTGGCTTAGAAGTAATTAAAGTACAGTATAATATAAAACTATAAAATAGAAAAAGGAAGAGCATACAGTTACTCCTCGACCTACGACCCACTCGACTTACAACCACCTGGACATACGACCGCCTCAGTCGTACCAATATTTTGCCAAATTATGTATTTTCGAGTCCCGACGTTAGTGGTTGCGCTGTGTACTGACAAAATTTTTGTTTGTAAATCCTTTAAAATGGCTGGCAAGCTTAAAAGTCAGAATTTTGTGGTGCTGAGAAGAAAAAGAGATGGACCCATTTTAGATTTTCTACGTATTATTTAAGCATTTTCGACTTACGACCTGGATTTGGGTCCCTAACCCCATCGTAAGTAGGGGACTGCCTGTATGTGGACTTGGCATGCCTTTCCCCTGCCAGGCCATATACAGTACTGTATTTATATAGATATATATGAACACAATTATTCCAACAGAATGTGCAATCAATATATATATATATATATATATATATATATATATATATATATATATATATATATATATATATATATATATATATATATATATATATATATATATATATATATATATATATATTTCATTAGCCCAATAAAGCACCTTGGACTTCAGCATACAATCAACACCTCAACCTCCAGGATTGAACCCACCCCACAAGCCTTTGACTGTGACGAGGAACGCTAACCGCTGGACCACAGGATGTATATATATATATATATATATATATATATATATATATATATATATATATATATATATATATATATATATATATATATATATATATATATATATATATATATATATATATATATATATAAAGTAAATAACTTTAAGGAAATAAATATTTCTTACATGCACAGGGGTTATTACACAGAACAGGGAAGGTGGAGCGGCATGGGGATCTCGTTTCGCTGTTTCATGTCTCTTGTGTAGTGAAATGATTGTCAAATGGCAATGCAGAATTTTCTTATTTTATTTTATTAATTATTATTATTTGTATTTATTCCTCACATTTATGGTACAGTATACACACAACACAGTTCAGTCAGCCAGCTGACTCAAGAAATGTGTGTAACTACTGGCTGTGTATACCGTTGATGTTACATAGTGAGAGGGAGAGGGTGGCTAGCTGCAGTTACAGCTCTGCCTCGGTACATACAGGTACAGGGCATACGTTCATTTCCCACATATACGCACCCATGCTCTTTATTTTTCTTATTTTATAGTTTTATATTATATTTTCTTTATTTATAAACCACATTAGAGTTCTGTACAGTATTGTAATGATGTGCACTTAAAGCACAGAATCCCAAGTTTTTCCGACTATCCTCCCGAGTTTTTCCCAGTGAGTTGAACATCGCTAAACTGAATTGATATACTGTACTATCAGTAAGTGAATAAACATTAAAGAAGGGATACCTGTACTGTATTGAGTACTGTAGGATAGTTGTCACTGGTTAATTATTTAGTCTGAATGATTTATTTTTTTTACTTAAAATTTGGCATTAACAGAGGATACATCGGATTCATACTACTTTTTTTTTATTTTGTGGACAAATGTTAAATTTTAAAAATAAAATGGTAATATTGTGCCAGTGGTCTGTAAAAAATAAATTTATCATTTGGAGAATAATCTTTACTTTCTAACACTAATGAACCTTAAAACCGTTCTCGGTTGCATGCAAAGGATGTTTGGGATAGGCTTTAAGTAGCATAATAGTGGCTGCTTTCGGTTTTTTTATTTTTATTTATTTATTTATTTATTTTTTATCCTCTTCACCACTGATCGGCTCGTTAGCCATTTGAGCGATCGGTCACGTCTCTGTTACGCACTGTTGGCAAGTACTGGGCATGCACCGGCTCCTGAATGTATCTGAACCTGCTCCAGAGCTTGTCAAGTCTGGCCCTGAAAGAGCTCACACTCAGTGCTGTCACAACAACACACTGGCAGGTTGTTCCAGAGTTCACAACTCTCACTCCGAAAAAGTTACCCTTCAGTTTTTTGGGCTTGTGGCATCTTCAACCTTGAGCTGTGACCCCTTGTGGGGCGAGCGTCTGCCAGTTCCAGGTAAGGACACTAGACTGAGTATTGCCCTTTGAGATGCTTATACACCTCCATTAGGTCCCCCCCCCCCCTTGCCCGTCTGTAGTATAAGCTAGGCAAGTTCAGGTGCTCCAATCTCAGGGTAGCTGAGGTGTCATAGTGCAGGCACCAGTGTGGTGGCCCTCCTTTGGATATTTTTAATCAGCTGACAGTCCCTAGCATATCTCAGGGACCAGACAGGATGACAGTACTCCAGATGGGGAAGCACTTCACTCTTAAAGGTCGTTACGAACTTAGGAGGGATGGACCGTCTACATATCAGAACGACCTTCTTTTAAGACCTAATAATTTAGTAGCTTGATTTACCTTCTCGCAATGGCCCGAAAACTTCAGCTCATTGTCAACAAACACCTATGTCCTTTTCACATTCGGGCAACTGAATAAAGATGAAAGCTAAGGTGCTCCAGTGTTTCCCTTTTCCTGTGTAGTTTTATCAAGCTTTATTTTGTCCACATTCCCATTGAGGATCTACATCAGGGTTGTGCTGCCGGCCAGCCCAAATTATCATACACCAATGTCAAAATTATGGTATTTTCTTCAAAATTATAGTACCTGCAATATAAGAATTACAATATTTTACATGTTATGGTATAGTAAACGCCCCTACATTATTACAAAGAAGTTGATATTAACATAAGATTAATAAAAAAAAATTACAAACAGGAACATATAGAGGCTGAAATAAAGGGAATACTTGTTAAAAGGAGGCTAGATAGATTCATGGATGATAGAGAGTGGTAGTAACTCTCGACAGGAACTGCCATGCACAGGCCAACCGGCCTATTGCAGACTCCTTATTTTCTTATGTTCTTAAAATTCTTTATTTGCCACCCATTCATTTATATATACTACACAATGCCCAAGAAAGATAAATGATGCAAAACGATTTATTTGGTAATACTAAGCTACATAAATTTTATAACTACAAACTTATTTACATGGGTTGGCCTGAATTGAATGCAAACCCTTCGTCTCTCTTTGAGACATTGTGATGTCAGTAGTACACCATTTATGCTTTTTGTCTTTACTGAAAACACCTTCACATTCAGCGTTGGAGTGCGAAAAACATAAGAGCATCAAGGGAAAAATGGGACAGCGGCATAAACTTTCTATCCAGATGGTGTTTCCCATGTCGATAATTTACCCCAGAAAATATTAGCCTGCTGTTCTCTTGCTCACCTCAATCCCCCACGTTAGTCCCTGCCCTTGTCACACCTCCCCCCATACCTACCGGACGTATTGTCCCTATATTTTCAAAATTATGGTACAAATACCATAATTGTGTTATGCAAATAGTGTATGTGTATACGATAATCACCTTGAAAGTAAAGGGATCAGATGGGTTTTACCTGCAACTTTCGTAACAAGCGGCACAGGTATCATGCAGTAGCATGGAAACCCGACTCATCACTTCCCTTTAAACCGCGAAGGATCAACGGTCTTCACTAACCCGGGGTTACAAATTCAGAAGGATATTCCTTTTCTTACAGGTAGGAAATGTTTATGTAATTTCCTTTATGATTTTCCATGAAACGGTAATATTTTGGCAAATTTTTATAATATATTATATTTTAAATATATTGACAACGGATTTTTCTGTGACAATATAATACGATTTGATTTGTTATATATTTCCTGAAATATTATAATTATAGGGTATGTGGTTACAGATATTTACTAATACATGCCGCTATTTGTTTGTATTTGAGGATTAATAAGTGGAATGAAAGGCTGATTAATACTAAACAAATTGTGAATCAGGAGTCAAATGTAATTATTAATCTTAAGATATATTATATGTGTATGTGTCAAGAAAGGCGTTCATTGACGATGCATACATGTACGTATTTACAAATATTTATTGAGATAATACTGATAATTTTTACCAAGAACACCTAAAAAAATCCACGCTTTTTCAAGTACAACTACATTTTTTTACATTAAAAATGTTTATGATTTAAAAAATATCAAATAGTTTATCAGATAAATTGCTTAGAAATGGAGTTTAACAAAGAAAACGGCATATTTCTGTAGGTAAACTTAAACAAACGGGACGGATCCACGAATACTGAATGGGGGGTGGGGGGGGGCAGGAGTTTTAGGCCTGGTAACACTGTCCACTTCACTGGTGCATTATGGGTTGTCT
This sequence comes from Homarus americanus, assembly GCF_018991925.1. Lineage (NCBI taxonomy): Eukaryota > Metazoa > Arthropoda > Malacostraca > Decapoda > Nephropidae > Homarus > Homarus americanus. The sequence goes on from NW_024753943.1 coordinate 11,425, forward strand.
TTCTGTGTGTGTTTGTTTACCTTCGTTGGCACTAAAATTAAGAGTATACTGCTCTTTCATCATGGACATTTTTTCCTCCAAATCACCCTTTGGCAAGTCCTGTATCGTAGAGAGAACGTGATTTATTAGTCCATTTCATTGTGGAGGAGAAGAGTTTACAAAATAAAAATACTTTCCACTGGAAAGCCTGTTGCTTTAAAGAAGCAAGCATGGTTGCGAATACCAAACATGTTTCAATGCTGAGGGATATGGGCCTCGGCGAACAGAACAGTTAAAGAAGATTTGGGAGCACATTATAATAAAGTAAGTATATATATATATATATATATATATATATATATATATATATATATATATATATATATATATATATATATATATATATATATATATATATATATATATATATATATATATATATATATATAATGTTGCGAAGTAGGTTACGTTAAAGAGGGTGCAGATGACTACAATCTTTGGGACAACTAACTTAATTCAGTTATATGGGAGGTAGAGACTTCTAGTTTGGTTCCCAGCGCACAAATTACATAATATACCAAATTATTAATATTTTTCGGTATTGTCTCATTTTATGATTTGAAGTTTTGGTTATGTTGGGATAGGTTAGGTTGAAATTGTTTTTTTTTTATGGTTTTTGGTGTATTTTGATTATTTTTTTCAAATACTCCCTTGGTTGGATGACCAAAACTAATTTTACCATTTTTAAATCCTCAAAATTTAAAATTTCTTCATAAATTTATATCGTTGATTATCTTATTTAGATTTCTCCTCCCTTTCCATTGATTTTCAACATTAGTTCCGTCTAACAGGGATATTTCGATTTCACTTAAGAAAAGTACAAGGCATTGAAGTATGAGGAATTGTTTATAAATTATTTATTATTAAAAAAGGTATTATCGTTTCGGTCATCCAGCGTTAGGTTTGCTTAGCTTAGGTTAGGTTAGATTAAGAAGTTAAGTTATTTTAGGTTTGGTTATGTTAGGTTAGGTTGAAATTATGTTTTTCCGATGTTTTTTGTGTTTTGAACAACTTTCAAATACATTAATGACTCAAATGATAAAATTACCTTAAAATATTACTTATACTTGATACACCAATAATACAAATAAGTACTGTCTACCATGTTTGATTTACAGTTTAGTAAAATCTAAATAGATAATTTCACTTTAGAAAAGTACAGGGCATTGAAGTATGAGGAATTGCAATGCTAATTACTCGCCACTTATGGGTTTTCGAGGTCATTTCTTGGTGCTTGTGTATTATTCTGGATGTACTTAAATAGTTAGGCACATTAAATTTTAGTTCAGAGAGAAAAAGTATTTTTGGCCAATAATCCTTTAAGGCTTTAGACTTACAATTTTTGTCATTTCGGCCAAAAAATGGATTTTGTTCAAAATTTCAGTATAGGTACTCCTGAATGTGCTGCTTAAGGATCTGTTAACCAAAATTTGATATCTTGATTATAACTTGTTCAAATGGCTTTAGAAAAATCAATGATTTTTTAGAATATTTTAATTACTTTTGCAATGCTAATTACTCGCCACTTATGGGTTTTCGAGGTCATTTCTTGGTGCTTGTGTATTATTCTGGATGTACTTAAATAGTTAGGCACATTAAATTTTAGTTCAGAGAGAAAACGTATTTTTGGTCAAAAATCCTTTTAAGGCTATAGACTTACAATTTTTGTCATTTCGGCCAAAAAATGGATTTTGTTCAAAATTTCAGTATAGGTACTCCTGAATGTGCTGTTTAAGGATCTGTTAACCAAAATTTGATATCTTGATTATAACTTGTTCAAATGGCTTTTAGAAAATGTTCAAATGATTTTTAGAATATTTTTAATTACTTTTGCAATGCTAATTACTCGCCACTTATGGGTTTTCGAGGTCATTTCTTGGTGCTTGTGTATTATTCTGGATGTACTTAAATAGTTAGGCACATTAAATTTTAGTTCAGAGAAAACGTATTTTTGGTCAAAAATCCTTTAAGGCTATAGACTTACAATTTTCTTCATTTCGGCCAAAAAATGGATTTTGTTCAAAATTTCAGTATAGGTACTCCTGAATGTGCTGCTTAAGGATCTGTTAACCAAAATTTGATATCTTGATTATAACTTGTTCAAATGGCTTTTAGAAAATGTTCAAATGATTTTTAGAATATTTTAATTACTTTTGCAATGCTAATTACTCGCCACTTATGGGTTTTCGAGGTCATTTCTTGGTGCTTGTGTATTATTCTGGATGTACTTAAATAGTTAGGCACATTAAATTTTAGTTCAGAGAAAAACGTATTTTTGGCCAAAAATCCTTTAAGGCTTTAGACTTACAATTTTCGTCATTTCGGCCAAAAAATGGATTTTGTTCAAAATTTCAGTATAGGTACTCCTGAATGTGCTGCTTAAGGATGTTAACCAAAATTTGATATCTTGATTATAACTTGTTCAAATGGCTTTTAGAAAATGTTCAAATGATTTTTAGAATATTTTAATTACTTTTGCAATGCTAATTACTCGCCACTTATGGGTTTTCGAGGTCATTTCTTGGTGCTTGTGTATTATTCAGGATGTACTTAAATAGTTAGGCACATTAAATTTTTGTTCAGAGAAAAAACGTATTTTGGCCAAAAATCCTTTAAGGCATAAGGCTTACAATTTTTGTCATTTTCGGCCAAAAATGGATTTTTTTTAAAAATTTCAGTATAGGTACTCCTGAATGTGCTGCTTAAGGATCTGTTAACCAAAATTTGATATCTTGATTATAACTTGTTCAAATGGCTTTTAGAAAATGTTCAAATGATTTTTAGAATATTTTAATTACTTTTGCAATGCTAATTACTCGCCACTTATGGGTTTTCGAGGTCATTTCTTGGTGCTTGTGTATTATTCAGGATGTATTTAAATAGTTAGGCACATTAAATTTTTTAGTTCAGAGAAACGTACTGGCCAAAATCCTTTAGGCTTTTAGACTTACAATTTTCGTCATTTCGGCCAAAAAAAATGGTTTTGTTCAAAATTTCAGTATAAATTGCTCTGAATGTGCTGCTTAAGGATCTATTAACCAAATTTGATATCTTGATTATAACTTGTTCCAAATGGCTTTTGAAAATGTTCAAATGATTTTAGAATATTTTTAATTACTTTTGCAATGCTAATTACTTTCGCCACTTATGGGTTTTTTCGAGGTCATTTCTTGGTGCTTGTGTATTATTCTGGATGTACTTAAATAGTTAGGCACATTAAATTTTAGTTCAGAGAAAAAAAATATTTTGGCCAAAATCCTTTGGGCTTTAGACTTACAATTTTTTGTCATTTCGGCCAAAATGGATTTTTGTTCAAAATTTCAGTATAGGTACTCCTAAGATATTAACACCTTAAGGATCTGTTAACCAAAATTTGATATCTTGATTATAACTTGTTCAAATGGTTTTTAGAAAATGTTCAAATGATTTTTAGAATATTTTAATTACTTTTGCAATGCTAATTACTCGCCACTTATGGGTTTTCGAGGTCATTTCTTGGTGCTTGTGTATTATTCTGGATGTACTTAAATAGTTAGGCACATTAAATTTTAGTTCAGAGAAAAAAGTATTTTTGGCCAAAAATCCTTTAAGGCTTTAGACTTACAATTTTTGTCATTTCGGCCAAAAAATGGATTTTCAAAATTTCAGTATAGGTACTCCAGATATTAACAGCAGGATCTGTTAACCAAAATTTGATATCTTGATTATAACTTGTTCAAATGGCTTTTAGAAAATGTTCAAATGATTTTTAGAATATTTTAATTACTTTTGCAATGCTAATTACTCGCCACTTATGGGTTTTCGAGGTCATTTCTTGGTGCTTGTGTATTATTCTGGATGTACTTAAATAGTTAGGCACATTAAATTTTAGTTCAGAGAGAAAACGTATTTTTGGCCAAAAATCCTTTAAGGCTTTAGACTTACAATTTTTGTCATTTCGGCCAAAAAATGGATTTTGTTCAAAATTTCAGTATAGGTACTCCTGAATGTGCTGCTTAAGGATCTGTTAACCAAAATTTGATATCTTGATTATAACTTGTTCAAATGGCTTTTAGAAAATGTTCAAATGATTTTTAGAATATTTTAATTACTTTTGCAATGCTAATTACTCGCCACTTATGGGTTTTCGAGGTCATTTCTTGGTGCTTGTGTATTATTCTGGATGTACTTAAATAGTTAGGCACATTAAATTTTAGTTCAGAGAGAAAACGTATTTTTGGCCAAAAATCCTTTAAGGCTTTAGACTTACAATTTTTGTCATTTTCGGCCAAAAAATGGATTTTGTTCAAAATTTCAGTATAGGTAATAAGACTTCCTTTTTTGGTGGTTTTGGGCCAAAAATTTGATTTTGCTGAAAATCACAGTATGAGTACTCCTGATCTTGCTGATTATGAATATGTGGTCCACAATTCGATTGCAGAGTAATTAGTGGCCAAAATGGCCCTTGAAATATTTTACTAACATTTTTCAATGCTAATTACTCATCAACTATGGGTTTCCAAGGTGTGATTTAGGGTTTGTGTGTTATTCAGAAAGTGCTTAATTAGTTAAACCCCTTAAATTTCAATTCTGAGAAAAACGAATATTTTGGCCAAAAATTTTGTAAGGTATAAGACTTACCTTTTTGGTGGTTTTGGGCCAAAAATTAGATTTTGCTGAAAATCACAGTATGGGTACTCCTTAGCTTGCTGATTGTGAATATGTGGTCCACGATTCGATTGCAGAGTAATTAGTGGCCAAAATGATCCTTAAATTATTTTACTGAAAATTTTCAATGCTAATTACTCATCAATTATGCGTTTCCCAGGTGTGATTTAGGGTTTGTGTGTTATTCTGAAAGTACTTAATTATTTAAACCCCTTAAATTTCAATTCTGAGAAAAAAGTATAATTTGGCCAAAAATTGTGCAAGGTGTAAGACTTACATTTTTGGTGGTTTTGGGCGAAAAATTACATTTTGCTGAGAATCACAGTATGGGTACTCCTGAGCTTGCTGATTATGAATATGTGGTCCACGATTCGATTGCGGAGTAATTTGTGGCCAAAATGACCCTTAAATTTTTTTACTGAAAATTTTCAATGCTAATTACTCATCAACTATGGGTTTCCAAGGTGTGGTTTAGGGTTTGTGTGTTATTCTGAAAGTACTTAATTAGTTACACCCCTTAAATTTCAATTCTGAGAAAAAAGTATATTTTATCAAAAAATTTTGTAAGGTGTAAGACTTACATTTTTGGTGGTTTTGGGCCAAAAATTAGATTTTGCTGAAAATCACAGTAAGAGTACTCCTTAGCTTGCTGATTGTGAATATGTGGTCCACGATTCGATTGCAGAGTAATTCGTGGCCAAAATGACCCTTAAATTATTTTACTGACATTTTTCAATGCTAATTACTCATCAACTATGGGTTCCAAGGTGTTATTTTGGGTTTGTGTGTTATTCTGAAAGTGCTTAATTAGTTAAACCCCTTAAATTTCAATTCTGAGAAAAAATTATTTTTGGCCAAAAATTAGATTTTGCTGAAAATCACAGTATGGGTACTCCTGAGCTTGCTGATCATGAATATGTGGTCCTCGATTCGATTGCAGAGTAATAACACACAAACCCTAGCTCACACCTTGGAAACCCATAGTTGATGAGTAATTAGCATTGAAAAATTTCAGTAAAATATTTCAAGGGTCATTTTGGCCACTAATTACTCTGAGAGCGTCACAACGACTGGCAGGTGATCGTTGGTACTGATGGGTCCGGCGGTAACGTGCCTGTTCAGGACGGCCTCGCTGTTAGAGAGGTTTATGTCGGGTGTTGTGGCACTGGCACGTCTGACCAATGTTGGGAAATCTGGCCCGAGGTGTTGCAGTTTTCCCCTTCTGATATTGTCATACAGCGCCACACCGACATTGTTCTCATTAACTTGTCCAAGTATGGCGTGGCGCGCATTTAAGTCCCCTATGATGTATGTTGGTTTTCTGTGGCGTAGCAACTGGTTGAGGCCTTGTTCGGGAAAGTAAGGACGTCTGGGAGGTAGGTACATTGTGCATATGATAACAGGTCCCCTAGTTGTCTCCACCTGCACTCCCAGAACTGAATCCTCGAAGTCCGGCAACACTCTGTGACTCAGCCGTGACCTGATGGCTACAGCGACACCATCGTTCAGCTCACCACAGCTACTACAACTACTACTACAATACTCATTACAGTACTACCACTACAGTAATATACACACCACCACCATTACTGGATTGTTATATTCACATTATATTATTACATTACTATACACGACAAAGTAAGTTGTACAAGCAACTATGATCATTGCTCAACCCTTAACCCTTTACCAATATTCCTCACACCTACAGTAGATATATCTCCCTACAGTACTGTATATACCTCAGTACAGATACACGAGGGAACCCTACCAGGAGCCCTCCCAGGGCCCTCTAAGGAATCTGCCAAGGTTCTTACCAGGGGCCCTACCAGTGGCCCTCCCAGTGACTCTACCAGAGCCCTCCCATGGACCCTAACAGGAGCCCTCCCATGGACCCTAACATGGGACCTCCCAGGGACCCTAACAGGGACCCTAACAGGGGCCCTACCAGAGACCCTCCCAGGTGCCCTACTAGGGGTGCCGCCCCCTGGGGCCCTACCAGGACCACCGCTCCCAGGGGCCCTACCAGGGATCATCCAAATGAGCCCTCCCAAGGACCCTACCAGGAGCCCTTCCAGGGACATCATGAGGGGCCCTTCCATGGGCCTTCACAGGGGCACTTCCAAGGGCCCTACCGGTAGGTAGATGTAGGGGGGGAGGAGAATGGATAGGTGGAAGAGGTGGAGAAGGATGGGTAGGTGGAGGACAGGTAAGTGAAGGAGGCCGGTAGGTGGTGTAGGACGGGGTAGGTAGAGGGGGGTGAAGGACAGTTAGGTGGAGGAGGGCAGTTAGGTGGAAGAGAACAGTTAAGTGAACGAGGACGGGTAGGTGGAGGAGGATGAGGGCAACAGGCAAGAGGAGAACGGGTAGGTGGAGGAGGAGGACGACGGGTAGGAGGACGACAGGTAGGTGGAGGAGGAGGACGGGTAGGTGGATGAGGAGGACAACGGGCAGGGGGACGAGAGGCAGGTGGGAGAGGATGAGGAGGACAATGGGGTTTGAGGAGGACGACAGGTAGGTGGAAGAGGACGGGTAGGTGGAGGATGATAACGGGCAGGTGGAGGAGGAGAGCGGGCAGGTGGAGGACAATAGGATTCCGCTCCAAAAGATGGTAATATTTTGCCCCAGAATACGGTAGGATCTACTCCAGAAGACAGTAGGTTTCCGCCCAAGAAAACAGCAAGATTCCATCCCAGAAGACAGTAGGATTCCACCCCAGAAGATGGTAGTATTTCACCCCAGATGACAGTAGGATTTTAATGACACATTTCAATGTTAATTACTTGCTAACTATGGGTTTCCTGGGGTAAGGCTTACAATTTTCGGCCAAAAAATAGATTTGGTTGAAAATCTCGGTAAAAGTACTCCTGAGCATGCCAATTTCAAACATATGGTCCACGGATTACTGGAGGATTCTGCCCCAGAAGACAGTAGGATTCCGCCCTAGATTAGGGTAGGATCTCACCCCAAAAGACCAAGATTCTGCCAGATAAAATGGTAGGATTCCACCCCAGAAGACAGTACTTTTTTACTTCCCCCTTTGCTCCTCCCTGTTCAAATATACACACTTCAACAGTAATCAAACGTCTCAATTAGGTATTTGCCCTTTGTGGTATGGCAAATTTCATCCACTCTGTTCAGGATCATTCCTTCAGGTCACGTGAACTCAAGTTTTACCTTTCCCAAAGAAAAATAGCAACAAGTCGATAACACCATATTATCTTGGAAACAAGATATGTTAAACTATTTTTCTTGCTCCAAGATAACACAACCTAGTTGATCAGCAATGGGAAACGATGCTTCCTGATGTATTGTACTCCACAAGGGTTCCACATCTTTTCAATTCCACCAACACTACCCTACATGAACGATTCTTTGGTTTTCAGCTTTGCTCTTCTCACGGTACTTCTCTACCATCATGGTTGACAACTCTTGACCAGGTACTGTTCCAAAGCTTTGTCCAGTCTAACAAATGTGATCTTCTTGCTGGCCAACTTATGGTAATGTGTGGCATCCTGACAGTCTCAATGTCCAACTGGCCCAACAGCAGTTCCAGTTGATGGTGGAGCTCTTATGAATGTTGTTCACATCAAAATGTCAAACGATCCATTAGCTACTTCACCAGAATCAGTGGAATGGAGTTCCACTTTGTTGGTTTTAACAACACCCACATTGACAGCCTACTCAAATATCAAAGCCACATGAACACTATGGCTCAATCATCCTAGGCAGGAAAACAAACCTCTTCCATTGTTTATTTCATTTGTAAGGTATTCTTTTATATTGTCTTTTCAGGTACGTTGTGAAATGAGTTAACTAAAACTCGTTTAATGCCTAAATTAGTTCTTACTTCATCCTATGTCAGACTTTCTATCTGATCCAAGTCTTAATACTAAATTTTTTCCTCAGGTCTTTGAATGAAACACAGTTTGTCAAGGCCATTTATTGCAGTCAGTTGGAGTCCAGCACAAGTATATATAATAAGTGGACATAATGGATGCTGCCTGATCCTTAAATACATGCATAGTAATTTATCATTACCATATTCACTAGTTCTGTAAAAACAGTTTGTTACTTTTCCTTTCATTACCACTAATGTAAATGCACTTGGCACATCACCCCTGAATAGGAACTTCAACACCCAATACCACACTCCCCAACCTAAAAGACAAGAGGGCTTTAAACAAGATAAATTGGTCTTGGACAAATGGACGGTACACTATTGTCCTCCTTCACAGCTGAAGATGAAATTCTTCTGGAGTTTAAAGATATCACCTCATAAACCACACCTTCATTTACTGTTAATCCAAAATATTCATGTACCCAATCTGTACTGAACTGTATCTTCATATTTAAATGTTTCACTACCGAGATTCTAGAGTCTGCTCTTATCTTATAAGAATTACTGTACTTATACAACAGTGACAAATTATAAGAAAATATTCTAACAGACTCGAGAATCATTTTATTTTGGATAAATATACTTGCACATCCTAACTGACATGTCATGACAGAACTTCAGGCCCTAACTTGTTGGTAAGCAATGCTGTACCCTGCTCTTTTATAGAAAACTTTGCTTAATCAAAATTCTTCTATGTAATACCTGATCAGTTCAAATTAACAAATGCAATAGCAATATCAAAACAAAGCACCTGATAGAAGCTTTTATACCTTAAATCACAAATCAAAATTGTTTACTGCTATTCTTATTTCTTATCACCATCCTGTACAGTTTATCACTTCCCAAATACCCTCTACTCTTCAGAATAGAAATATTCCACTGGATTTGGTCTACAACTATAAGGCCATATTTTCTACTGACAATTGGGAATGATATATGTAAATGAGGTCAATTTGCTGTGAGCAATGGCTTAATTTTAAGGTCACTTGTAAGATAACAATAAATAAAAATCACCAAGGATACAACCAGTGCATACAACTATTTTGCGAAAATATTTAAAACTATGTGGATGGTTGTAATTAAGCTCTATATAAATGTGGGTACAGGATGCATAAGAAAATTTTCAATCACTAATTGGCCTGGCAACTATACAAGATACTGTAATTATGATAATACATAACAATAATAATCATATAGGTAGCTCTTAACTAATGGTAATATGTTATTCATTAATTATTAATCTATACATTGTAGCAGATTGGAAGCATTCATGGTTAGTTTGATACAAAGTTAGGAAAATCTATTATGACAGTAAAAAAAGTTTACATGCAGGATGCATGTTTCATACTATTCCATGTAAACTAGCAATTATTATTGCCAGAGCCACCTTAGTTTAACCTTTACTGCTGGCAATAGGTGGCATACATTTATGGTGTGGATCTGGTAGCATGTCAGGACCACTAATATTTTTCATCCCTTAATTCACACCTGACCCCTCCCCTCCCCATACCAACTGTTACCACAAGTGTACTTATATCCTCCATTAAATAATGTCACTTGTTGCTTGGCAACTACCAACTCATTCCATCTCACACTCACAGGGTTCACTGCCCCTTCATTACCCCTAACAATCAGCTTCTACCTTTTAGGCATGTAGGACTAAGGTACCTAAAATTAACTGTACCAACACTTTACAAGCTGGGGATTGTCAGAGGTTAGGATGAGGCAACTTTGTGCTTTCTGCAATCTTTTATCCACTCCATGTAAGTCTTCCCTTTGGATTAAGTACAAATATGCCAACACTAAAACACCCTAATTTCTTGGAATGTTATAAAATAATTTGTCAGTTCACTCACTGGGTATGCAAATATGGCAACAAATTCAACAAGAAGACACACCCATTGCAACAGATACGATCCTATAAATAATTTTATTTTTCATATTTAAATATTTAAGATTAAAATATATTTTAATATCCACATCTGAACACTGTTTAAAGTGATAGACCAATAGTTCTAATTCTATACGTATTAAATATACTGATTTTAGTCAAATTGTTGGCAATTTTTAATGCAGCCACACAACTAAAATGCTTTAAACTTGTCAACCCCAAACTTCATCTTTTGACAACATCAATGTGCAAGGAATTTTCTTAATGTGTAATGATGAAGTGGAGAGATTTTGGATAAGCATATTTAACAATGGTATCCCTCAAGGAGGGTGTGTCCTGGGACCAGTGATGTGGTGTGTGCTGGCTTTTCACTTGGTGGCATCTTCCTCCCCATCAACAGAATCATCTGCATTTTGTGAGTCGTCACTGGCTGCAGCAATGGATCCACGCTTCATCCCCAAGAACTCAAGACGGGAGCTGAGTCCAGCACCACCTCGCCTAATAGGAAAAAATTTTAAGATAATTTTTTTTTCCTCAATAAGTGATAAACCTGATAGGCTCTACTGACTTTAAGCTTAAAATTACAGCAAGGCTACAGGATGTTTGTCAAAAAAATTTATAAATGCTTTAAAGATTTACAGCTTAAATGTGAAAGCCTCTGAACAAGGGTACAGATTGCAGCTTATTTGTAAATTATGAGAAGATTATGAACATTATGAATACAGAATGGACTGACAAATGAAATATGCATGTGCATTCAGCAAAAGTGTGAAGCAGGTAATTTGCATGCATACAATAAAAAGGAATAGGCTCAAGTTTGAAAGCTTCATTCACTAATCAATATTACTACTAAGTGACATAGTTAGATAATGTTGTGCTTATTCTACAGTGCAAGAACAAACGTCAAATAAGTGGGCACAAAAAAATTCCTCATGCATATATGATTAGGTTACTACTAACGTGTGACCTTTCCGAGAGGAGTATCTGTAGGGGGACGGGAAATGCTGAGAAAATGGTTTTGACAACCAGTTTTACTTTCTCAAGCAACTTATATATCAGTATCTAATATAGTTGCATCACATAAAATGGTCATGCAAATTGATGCAACATTATCAAAAAATAAAAATAAATAAATATAAAATAAATCACAAAGAACCTAATGGGTGTTACAACTGAAATGTTAAGATATTAGTTGAAATAAAATCATTATATGTTAATTTAACTTGTGGTTGGAATTATGACAAACAAGTACATCAAAAATCACAAGAATATGCAAGACTATTCTATAATGTAATGGTTTCCACCTCGCACACAAGGCATTGCCTCACTACTCGGGCTAATAACCACAAGAAAACAAACTTCTCGTCTTCACTGCTACTGAAATCTTGAGTTAGATCAATCACATTTGAAGTCGAGGCATTCTTCATAAGCTTGCACAGGCCACGATTTGTTCGTTTTGTGATTTGATTTAAGACCTTTTCAGCCTCAGCTTGGCTACAGGAGCCATAAAATAAAGAGGGACATTAGATTTTTTTTTTTTATACCGAGAACTATATTAAAATCTATTATAATCTACTAATATTAAACTAAATGCCTAACTCTCTAGATTCCTATGATCTACAAAGTTCATGCCCCATCCATCACCAATTATATCCTAAACCAAATTAATAAGAAATCATTGAACAGCACATTTGTGATGGACACCAATGCAATTAGGCGCAAAAAAGCATGGTGTAGCAAGTAAAAATTAAAAGAAAAACAAGAAAAAAGTGCAGAACTAAACAATAACTATAATCATGAAGTACTCAAAGAATGTCTACAGGAGAAAGACCTTGTATGAGGTACCCACAAGAGCCTAGTCTTCATTGTCGTCCCGTGCTATAGAAGTCGTGGTGGTAGTCCGCCGACTACTCAGCATGTGACTACCCATTTTACTACTGCTGCAACACACCAAGCATTGGGTATCTTCAAATCAAAATTGTCAAGAAACACGAAATTTTCATACAAGGAGACATCTGTTTGATCGCATTGAAATAATAAAAAATAATAATAAAATAAACAAAACAAATAAAAAAAATATTTTATAAGTTATTGCAATGCATGGAAAATACACTCCTACTCCTCTGAACACATTTATGTGTTGGACAATTCTCAAATCACCATAGAATATACTTTCATTGAAATAATTCTTAAAATACATTCTCAACTGGCATCCTTGATAAATTATTCCGTTTTTTCACTAATATGTGTTGTGTTCCACTGAAAGAGCACATCAGCAATTTGAAGATAGTCACATTAATAATAAAACTGTTCAGCTGAAGAATAGCCTAAGTAAAAGCTTGTCCACATCTTCACCATACTGTAAAGGGACAACCCCACTGTCCAGGCATAGCTCAGCACAAGATCAAGAATAACAGGTCTAATGAAGAATTTTGGTTCTACTGTGCATTAAAAAAATATATATAAATACGGTGGTCCCTCGGTTAACGAATTACCTCCCATAAGGATCTTCAATTCAGTTAATGAACAAAACTTTGATTAACGAAATCCTTACGAACAACACGTTTTGTTGTGAGCATCAGCTGATGGACTAGTCTGCCAATTCAGTAATCTGTTCTATGCTTACATTCGTTTCCAGTGGAGTAAATATCAAGAAAGTTGTGCTCTTTAATAATTTGGCATTTTTTATATTAAAATTATTATTCATTTTAAAATTTAGTTAACATTGATAATATGTGCACCCATCAGCCGCTGACTCAGCCACCAGGCATCAGTTGGCTTTGTTGACAGTGGAGTGAACATCATTTTGTTGGTGTCTTGAATATTTTTGCATTTACATTGAAATTATTGGTCATTCTGAAATTTAGTTAACATATTGATAATATATACTGTAGTGCAGTGTTGATTTAAATAAATTAATGATGGCATCAAGCAAGGGTTCCCTGAAAGATGATTTCTCCTCCATCCTCACTTCCTTCTCTTCTCCCTTTTCCTCCACCCCCACTTCTAATTCCCATCATCAACCAGGAACCTTCTACATACACACCTCAAAGTAAGTGTACTTTACTGCAATTTTTTTTTTTTTTTTTGTACTTTTCTGTGAGCTGGAACCAATTACCCAATATCCCACTGAAACAATGGATTCGGTTAACGAACGACTCTGTGGAACGAGGGACCACTGTAAATAAATAAATAAATAAAATAAGTAAAATACAAATAACAGAAATATCCCTAAATGGGCAGTAGCTTGCTTAACCATAGCTTCAATAATGATTTGTGGCAATTTCATTAAAATCATTATTTCTTGTTGCTCTATGTCTAGTCTACATAACCATTTTGACTTCACCGTAATTCTCCCACTTAACATTTCGGTTGTAAAAATATATAGCATAAAGGTGTTATTATAATGATATCTTCTATATCTTAATTACTTCAGTAAGCAGAGAGTACCATTTTTAAGTATGTCTTCTGTATACAATACACGGTAAAGGAGACAAGTGTAAACGATACTACTGTACACACTGGCTCTTTAAAAATTATTACAAATAAATATTTGTCAAATTTCTGTTGCTACAAATACTCTGAGGGTATCTAAACAACACTAGTATATATACTGTATATGCATATTTGGACACTATTTGCTTCAATTACAATGAACATCAATATACAGTAGATTAATAAAAGAGCCTTCCTTTTACCATCTAGTCTGAAATAAGGAGGGTGGAAGTACTGGTGGCTACCACTGTTAATAAATGCTTTAGTAACACTGATATAACGTATATAAGATATTCTGCTGCAATCTAAAAAATCTATTAACATATTTAAATGATATAATAAAAAGGAAAATCCCAGAATTCATGGACGAGCTTTGGTTTGTCCCCCCACCACCAAAAATGTAAACATGCAAACACGCGTGAATATTTACTTGCTGAACTGTCTAAAGCAATAAAATTAGAGATTGAACAGAAAAAGTACCACCTAACCATTCAAGATAAAGAGTTTAAAATATTTTATAAACAATTCCTTGTCAACCTTTACAGCTTTTTCTTCTCTCAACTAGTGATGGTCCCATCATGCAATGTCACTCTACCTGAGTTTGGTCTTCAGTGAGGATATTTCTCTGTTCTGTGCCTCTTGGGATTCCATCATGTCCTCCACTTCACGTTGAGCTTTACGACGCTGCATCTTCTCCTTTGACAATTCATCTTCCGTTTCTTCCATGGTGCGCTTAAGATGTTTCACTCGAGCATTTGACTACAAGAACAAAAATTAATTAATACACTGCTCAGCAAGTAATTTTAATTTTTAATTTATTAAAAAAAAAAAAAAAAATTATACCCTTGCACACTCCACACAAAGTGATATGGTACCCTGTTGCATTTCAAAACATGAAAGCTTCATCTCCAGCAATATAGTTCCTACCATGAAACTATCAACAACTTGTACATAAATGATCCATGAAAATCAGCATAGCTTAATGCATATGAAGGTCTTTATGTAAATATAAAAAACTAACAATGTACACTAAAAAAAAAAAAAAAGGAAAAACATGTACTGTATATATAAACATACTTTATCTAACTGCTCCTTATACTGATCAGCATGACGGCGTTCATCCTCCACCTGCATGACCAGCTCCTTCAACTTCTTCTCCAGTTTACGATTGGCCTTTGCTTGACTAAGGCGGTCACGAGCTTCAACCTCAAGTTGTTCTTCCAAGTTGGAAACCTGATTAATAATGGTAAAGTATCAGTTGTATTAAATACATGTAGACATACACAGCTAGCAAAGTTGTCAAATACAAGCATTTGAACTATTTTACATAATTGTACTACATTTGTGGGTTAAGTACCAGAAAACATTGTGAATTATCCTATGAAATAAAGTTTAAATTATTTAAATAGAAATAATTAGTCATGTTCCAGAGACCAAATAATATGTATAAACTGTTTGAAAACTGCTTTAATAAACACTAAATATTGTACATAATACATAAAAAAACTATAGTAACATATAGGTACAGGAATACCTTGCTATTTGCAACCCCGCTTATCCACAACTTATATTTGCAAAGAATACCCCGCTTATTCGTGAAGAAAAATTACGATACACCACAGTAATAGGTACTGTATTTCAAACCATGCGGGCTAGCCGCAGCTCCCACATTCCGTTGTTAGGCCCGCTTCACACGAAGTGTTTTTTCCGCGCTGGAAAATTCACAGCGGGAGATGCACACTCCACGTCTGTATACTTGTACTTCCAAGCCACAGCGTGAAAAAAACATGCAGAGCATTCTAGAATCCTTCATATGGCAATGATAAATGCGAATTTAAATGGTTGCACTCGTTTACAAATGACGTACACACACAATCGCTCACACATACACACTGTTCGTTTGTATTGTTTTTACGGTAGTTACAGCATTTTATTGCATTATATGGAGTGTACCTGTATATCGAAAAACTATGTTGCTACAAAATAAAAAATATGAAGAGCATGGGTGTTTGTGTGTGTCAAGTAAATGTATGTCGAAGTATTAATATTTCTTGTAACACCTACTATATTTACAGTACCTGCTTTTATTGTACCATCAAAACCGTTTTATCAGAAATTATCATGTAAATAAATAAGTAATTACCATTACAATAAACATAATTGCCAACTAGACATAATCCTGACAGCTCTGTCCTCTTGTTCAACCTTATTACTGTACAACCCAGGTTGTACTGCTCCCCCATTATACTTATGTTTTTCAATTCCACTGTAATTTATATGTATATGTGTATGTATGTGTGTGTGTGTGTATATGTATATATATACATGTGTATGTATGTATATGTATGTATAAATAAAATATAAAATAATAAATAAATAAAAAATATAAATAATAAAATAAATAAATATTGAAGTGATAACCGTGGTAACATTATGGGATATACTTATTACCACCATGCTATTGTACTGTTCCAGATGAGAATAAATGTTACGCAATACTTCCTTGAGATAAATGTATAGTATATATCAGGTGCCTCAAAGAGAGCTCAGGTTCTCAACTGGCTCAGCCATGTTAATATTGTTATTATTATCCACTCTGTATCAGTATTTTTCTGGCAAAATAAAAATGTTTCAATTCAATTCAATTCAACTTGTCTGGTTGCTAAGTTAGACTATCCCTGTAGCTACACTCCACTAGCCCTCCTCCCTACCAGGCAAAGCTGTGTCTGTTATTTTTCAACTCGTATTTTCAGGTAGATACAGTGACCCCTTGTTTAACGAACGCCACGGTTAACGAAATTTCGGTTAACGAACTGCCTTCCATAAGGATCTTCAATTCGGTTAACGAATTTCTTACGAACCGACCTCAACATTATTTCGCTTGCACTGACCGGACAACCAGCTTTAGTATCAGTCCGCCAATACACTAATCGGTTCTAGGGCTTAAATTCCTTACTATTTCAGTAAATATCAAGAAGTTTATACTATTCAATAATTTTAAAAGTTTAATATTCAATTTTTTAGTCATTTTAACAATTATTGAACATAATTGAAGGTAAAGTGACTAGTTTAATGCGCGGCATCCAGCCTCTTAACACAGCAAACAGACGTTAGTCTCTCTCTGTTTTCAGTGGAGGTAACATCTTGCTTGAGACTCTCTTCAACTAAATGCTTTTTTTCTGTGTTTCCAAGCAAATTATTGGTCATTTTGAAATATATTTTACATATTGACAATATATAATGCAGTGCAGTGTTGATTTAAAGAAAATCTTGAATTACACCAAGAGAACTAAAATTTTATGGGTGAAATGGTGCCATGGGGTGACTTCTCTTCCACCCCAATGCCTTCTCTTCTTCCTTCTCCTCCACCCCCATTCTAATTCCCATCATCATCATCCAGGAGCCTTCTACCTCAAAGTAAGTGTAATTTTCTACCCTTTTTGTTGAATTTAAGCAATTTTCGGTGAGCTGGAACCAATTACCCAAAAACCCATTGAAACAATGGTTTCGGTTAACGAGTTTTTCGGTTAACGAGCAACCTGCTGGAACGGATTGTGCTCGTTAACCGAGGGACCACTGTACTGTATATTCTATGACATTATCAAGACTAAGTTAAAAAGTTTGGTAAAGGAAAGAAAAGTGGTGTTTCTTCTAAGGAAAAGTATGAGGAAGGGAAAAGTTATGGCAATGCTGTAAGTTACACCTATGCTATTGTAATACAGGGTATATCTTTGTGTCAGACTAAGAATAACCACCCATACACTCTGTGTCTGTACATTATACAGTACTTTAATGCACCATAACTGCCATTTTTAAAATCTAAAAAATTCATATTCAGAAAATCTTTCATAGCTATGTATTAGTAAAACAGCACTTCTTGGGGCCCTCTATTCCCGGATTAGTCCTAACAATGAAAGTTCTACTTTAGTAATAACAAGTGATCGCGGGCCCTTCGTGCCCGGTGAAAGTTTGAACGCTCGTGCTTGGCTAGCGTGCAACCGCCGTCCGGCTGACAGCGTACAGCGAATGAGGGTGCGCCAAGTTCGTAGACTTGCGTCATTATCCAGCATAAATAAAATGGTTAATTAATGCCTTCCTAAAGAAACCATCGACATGGGACCAGGTTTGTTCCACTCTACGAATTTTATGCAATTTTTCCACCAACTTTGATGAAAAACGATTGTGCCGTTTCGGCTGGCCAGAACAGACAGACACACGGCTATTCCTATAGTATATTAGATAGCACCGCTATTGAGGACAAGAGTAGGCACTTGTATGGTCTTATTTCATAATGAAGTCAAGGTCAAAGAACTCCGTATAATCTACAGGGGTACTTGCTTTTATAAACTGAATTTTGGTTCTTCACCATTAAATTTCTCACATTACACTGTACATTACACATCCCTGACAAAATTCATATTTTCAAGAGGAATGTTTAAATGGTTTTGATGAAAGTTCCAGGTTATTTATTGCTTTTAACTTGCAATATTTTATTTTAGTCTTTCAAGCCTTAATTTTAATTCGGCGACACATGACTTAACCTGCTGCCTCGCCAGGAACATAATTACCATAAACAATCAACCCCCACTAAAGACTAACAATTGTTTCACTTTCCTTTTATCACTGTTCAGTGTTCCCCAAATCACCCTCAATTTTATTACTTAACCATAAATGCAACAATATAATGTATCCGTCAACTAAACTCTTTTATATTCTTCCTTATGATGCTCACACTCATTCTTTCTGGTATTCTTCCCTCTCATGCACAACCTGTACACACACCATATCTTCAAGATAACCTCTACCAAATATTAATTTATTGTACAAACAACTTGCCATTTTATTAATAAAAAACTGTATATTACAAAAACCAACCTTCGACTCCAGTGCGGCTATTGTTGCTTTTGTCTTTGAACGGATTTCAGCTTCCAGTTCAGCCAGTTTAGCCTTTAGCTCTTTGTTCTGTCGCTCCAGCATGGACCGTTGACCCTCGAGCTTTACCACCGATGATTTTTCCGTGTTGTAATCGGTTTGTAGTTGTTCCATGGATAGCTGGTTCTTACGCATCTTATCCATAAGCACCTACAAGTGGAAAAAAAAATTTTAGACTACAAAATAACATAAGATCATGATATCACAGAATTGGGAAGAATGAGGTTCTTTCAGATTATATCTTAAACCAATAATATGAAGTACATCATCAGTAAAGTGAAAACTTAAAATCCTACGATAATTGTTCTATTGTGTGCTGCAGTGTCCTCTGAAGGACATCTGGAGAGTATTGTTAAAAGCTGAAATTGAGGAGGTAGGTGGATAGGAATGTTTAACATTACAAAAAAATGGTGGCAATGAAACCATCATGTAAAAAATACTTTAAATATTCATGCAGCTATAGCATAGTGGATGAGAGAGAGGATAGTATGGTATGGGACAAGAAAGGCTCACCACCTAAGGACTTACCATCCACTTCTGCACCACAAATACCCATTGCATTGTTTGTCACAACAACCAGGGTTCAGTAGTTGCCAGTTACTCTGTCTCACTTCATAGACTCCTAACTTGTCATCCATGATGAGTACAAGGAATTTATATGGTCTTTGTCTTCTATTTTTCATGTCTTCAATTTCATAAGATTATTTTTTTTAAACTTTAATGTCTTTTGAGTGTGTGTGTTTACTGGGTACCCTTGACTTCCCAAATGCCACAGTTATTGGGTTAATTGCAACCATTCACCATCTACTTCCTTCCATATCACTATTCAATGAGGGAGGGAAATGTATTAACTCTGGTGCTAAATGTAGCTAAGCCACTTTGGATCTGGAAATACTACTATTACAGTAATAGTAATAAGATAGGTGTACTATCCATTAAGTTCATGTTCTGGATACAAAAGCTAGAAACAGGTTAAGGCTACCCACCTCAACGTTGCTCTGTTCCTCCTCCAGTTCTTCTTCAAGGGCAGAGATACGAGCTTCAAGCCTCTTCTTCTCATCTGCACTCAAGGTAGCCTTTGATGTGTATTGGTTAAGTTCCTCTTGAAGTTCATCTCTCTCAATTTCCGCATTCTGATTAATTATAATTTGAGAAGACCAGAAAAAACTATCCATTAGAAGAAGAAATAGAAATATTATTCATCAATTAGAAAGCATGTTAATATTATGTCTCATATCTAATAAAAACATATCTGTGGGTGTAGTCTGCAAGCACACAACCTATCCTAAACCCATTAAGAAAAAGTATTTATGCTCGTGAATAGGTTCCAAAGCAAATAGTCAGTATTATATCACAAATAATGTAGTCTGAACCAGCAGAGACAGCTCTCAAACTACAGTAGGGTATACCACATTCACAAAAAGCAGATATGCACTGGTTAACCTTTCTTTACTTTCTAAACTACTTCCAAGAACTTGAAAATAAAAATGGGTACAGTATGAAAATAACCTAATCCATAATTTTATTGCCAGGAATTTTTTCAGCAATATGTATTAAACTAAATTAAAATAATCCAGGTTATTGTACCAAGCATATAAATGACTCAAACAAAACTCCTTATGGAAAGATATAAAATCCTAAATCATCTCACCTTGCGAGATCTCTCGGCAGATGCAAGATCTTCCTGATATTGAAGCAACTCTGTTTCCATTATTTTAATCTTCCTTTCCAATTCCTTGTACTGTGTAGCCATCTCCTCACGTGAAGCTCTGCTTTCTTCTGTCTCTCTCTGGTATTCCTTCAGTTGTGCTCCTGCTCGTTTCAATTGTTTAAGGGCATCATCCTTGACCTTGCTGTTCATCTCCAGTTGACCTTCCATGTCCTTAAGATCACCCTCCAACTTCTTTCGAGCAGTTACTGCAGCTGTGCGTTGCTTGCGTTCTTCTTCAAGCTCAGCCTCTAGTTCACGCAACTGCTTCACAAGTCCCCGTCGTTTTTCCTCACCCTGTTCCTCTCGAGCATTTAGGTCACGTTCAAACTGCGCTTTCATGGCCTGCATATTCACCTCTAGTCGCAGTTTGGCATCTTCAGTCAACTGTAGTTCATCTTCAAGCTCTTCAATCTGATAAGATAAAATTGTAATGGATATTAATGTCTTTGCTATTTGTTCAAGAAACCAAATAAACTACAAAGTGTCTACATATACTCAAAAGCAAATGGGGTTCTTTTAGTACATACCTGAGTCTTTTGTTCTGCTAATTGACTATCCAAGGCACGTTTTGCTTTTTCCAATTCATGGACATTCTTATCCGCTGTACCTCGAGTAGAAACCAAATCGTCAAGTTCAATCTGTAATCGCTTCTTGACAGTTTCCAGGTCCTCAATACGATCCATGTATTCCTCCAAAGTTCTACAGATAAAATTAAATTATGTATATTTTTCTTTGAACAAATGAATATATACATACATGTGTGTTTCCATAAAACATACCCAAATGGCATAAAATTATTAGTTAAAAAACAGAATAAGAAGAATAATGCAAAGGTTAATCTAAAATTTTTTAAACCTATTCACATAACCTAACGATGCATGTCGTGAATCCCCTCACCCCCAAGCAAATTTCAAAGCTCCACACTGAATACATCTATTAAATATTGCTTATAAATGTGTAGGAGACAGAATTGCAGTTGAATTACCATATAAAATTACCCATGCGTGTGTTTTGATTGGAGGGATAACTACAGAAATACATATTTTTACTTTAGTTCCTGCTATAAATAATCCACCTTTCCATTTCAGTATTAAGACTGTGCAGTACTTCTAAAAATATCCTTATTACATAAAATCCCTAAGAGTTCTGACTTCAGTCACTTCCACCAATTCAGCCAGAAAACAAAAACCATGTTCTTTCCTGGAAACATCAATGCTGACAACTACACCTACATGAATTCTATAATTACAGCAGTTTTATATAATCTTTGAGAGTTATCCTTAAGTGGTTCACATAAATTAGTGGTTTTCTCCTCCTCATTATTAAACTAGACCAATTGAGTTATGTAAAGAGCAGTCATAAGTTATAAAATTTTATCTGAAGATGGTTATTAGATACTTTTAAAAGACTGATGGAAGAAAATGATAAATTTAGGGTAAAACTAATTGAAAAAAATTATAGATGAACATTCCATTTCATTCTACATGTTCTACACTGCTGAACATACAAAACTGCAACTTAAGCAAGGAGAACATAAAAAAAAAAATACTGCTAATCCAACCTGTTAAGTGAGAGAATCTTCGTCTCCTTCTCCCTGGCCTCACGTTCTGAATTTTCCTTTTCTTGTTGACAGCGCTCATAGTTACCCTTCTCTTCATTGAGCAGTTTATCAAAGTTTCGTTGTTTCTTTTCCAGTTCCACAACCTTGGCACGGTTGGCATCAATGTCAACTTGGGCATCTTCTAATTCTGCCTGCAACTTGCGTTTACTCTTCTCTAACTTCTCGTTTGCTGCTTCCAATTCTGACAAACGAGCACGAAGTTCTTCCAATTCCTTCATCTGACGCTTGCGTGTCTCTTCCAGTTGTTGTGCATTTCCAGACTCTTCATCAGCCTTCTTCTTTGCCTCACTTAACTGTACTTGTAGAGTAGCAACTTGTTTCTCAAAATTACGCTTGGCACTTTCTTCCTCATCAAGAGACTCCTGCAAGTGATCTTTCTCTTGTTCAAGACCACGTACTCGAGAGTTGAGGTTCAGCTTCTGCCGGGTTTCTTCCTCGAGCAAGCCTTGTATCTCTTGTAAGTGAGATTCAAGATTCTTCAACTGGTTATTAGCTGTCATAGACTTAGAATCAGCTTCTTCCATAGCAATATTTGCAGCATTCAGTTCTTGTTCTAGTCTATTCTGGCGTTCTTGTAGTTCAGACCTATTACGGTCAGATTCTGCAATCTTCAACTGCAAGTCAGAGATTACAGCTTCACATTGTTTTCTCTTCTTTTCACTTTCTTGCTTTGATAATGTAATACTCTTCAGATCATTGGCAAAGTCTGCATTTTCAGCTTCAAGTTGATTCTTTGCCTTCTCTAATCCACTCTTTAATTTCTTGAACTGATCAATTTCCACATTAAGGTTTTCTAAAGCATGAGAATGTTTCTGGCGGAGCTCAGCAATCTGTTGTTCATGGATTGTTTGATCATCATCTAAGCTCTTCTTGAGGGAGGCCAGCTCCTCCTCTCTCTTGCTACGTAGTTCTTGCTGTGCTGCTGTTGTATCTAGGGAATCCAACAGTTCATTCTTAAGTGCCTCCAATTCCTCATTCAGGTCTCTCTTTTGTTTCTCTGCCTTTGCTCTAAGGGTTCGTTCAGCTTCAAGATCTTCCTGAAGTTCATTTAGCTGGGATTCAACTTCACGCATACTTTTCTGCAGTTGTGACTTGGCAGCAGCCTCTTCATCAACACGCATCATAGCCTGAGCCAATTCTTCCTCTCGTTTGGCTAGATGAATCTGTACTTCATGAATTTGGTTCTTTTTCTCACTGATCTGTTCTTTCAAGTCGTTCAGATCAGTTTCACATTTCCTCTTAGAGCGTTCTAATTCTGATCTACCTTGCTGCTCTTTCTTCATTCTGTCCTCAAGATCTGTAATCATTGATTCATGCTTAGCTTTGAGTTTCATAAGGTGCTTTGATTTTTCTTCTTCCTCGGCTAATGTACTCGAAACATCCGATGACCGTTCTTCCATTAATTTCTTTTCTTTGAGTAATTTTTGGTTTATATCCTCAAGAAGTGCATGTTCTTCTTCGAATTTTTTTAATTTGGCATCACACTGAACTTTCTCAAGCTGAAGTTTTTGCCGTGCAGCCTCTTCCTCTTCTAATTGTTCTTCTAGGTCCTGAATCTGAAGCTGAAGCTTCTTTTTCTCTGTTGTAAGGCTTCCTGTGCGTTCCTCTTCTTCTTCAAGTCTGGTTTCCATGTCGTGCAAAATATCTTCAAGTTCTTGTTTACGTGCTAAAAGACGAGCCCTCATCTCTTCAGCTTCAGCACATAACTCTGTCTCAGCTTGCAATTGTTCTGCTAAGACATTCTTTTCCTGTAGAGCCTGCTGGAATTTATTTTCCATGTCTACATTAGTTTTCTTTTGACCTTCTAGTACATTTTGTATCATTTTAAGCTCTTCTTCTTTCTGCACGAGCTTTTCTTCTTGTTTGGTTACCTGAAGAAGTGGCTTCACCTTTGTGTAAAGGCGCCACCACTGCCAATTACGGAGCTTGAGGTAAGCAGCACAATTACGCTGGATGATTCTGATGGCATTCAATTGCTGAAGTCTCTTCTGATAGTTCTTACGTGCCAACATACCACGACAATATGCCTGAAATTGTACAATGAGATCTGTCATTTTGATGTCTCTCTCTTCCTCCAAAGATGCCAGAACACCAGCCCTCAGGAAAATCTTGCTCTGACCAATGCGGTACAAATTTGGTTCTAGTTCCAGGGCTTGGATCATCATCTCACAGGCCTTTTTGCCATCCATAAAGCCCTTGGGGATAACATTAGGAGTGAGGAGCTCATAACGCTGGCGGAACTCCTGGAAAGGGATGCGATTGGGGAAGCCCTGGCGACAGATCCTGATACCCTCAAGCACACCATTACACCTGGAAAATAATAAAAAATAATAAATGAAAAGGGAAAGAAAATTGCCATTATATTAACCTGACTGTAATACAAAATATATCACTTCGAATAAGTCGAGCATAGCCAAGTGAACATGTTGGGTTCTTGGTTACACAGTATAAAATATAAGCAGTGTTTCAATCACCTGTTTATAATGGAATGCTGCCTAATATAATAAAAGTTTAAATTCTGACATAATAATTGGATTTTTTTTTTTGAGGGGGGGGGGTGAATTAACCAATCTGTATATTCAAATACAACACTACTTCTCGCCACTGCTCTCTACGCCTTGCAAATTATTACCTCAGCTGATCAAGTACTAGGCCTGCATCAATCTTGCCAGCACGCTTGTCATGATTAGGAATTATACATCTTACAAAATTGGGGTTGGTGTTTCGCAGGGTCATCATGAGCTTTGTCAGCTGTTCCTTGTAAAGCTGACTCACTGTACGGAACATGCCTTTCCTGGTGCGAGCGCCAAACTGACTGTCTCCCATTGCCTGCTGTGCCATTCCAACAATCTCAGCTGTGAATATTATGGTCCTGAATTAGCATATGAAAATTTGTAGGGAAACTAGTGGCTTGTTCTAAAAATCTTAAAATATTTTTTGATAAACATCAATGGTCATGCCTTTTGTTTATAATCCATTACTTGTCAATTTCTTTTGAAGAAATGTAAACTTATTAATAGTCTTTCCCTAGATCAAATAAAGTACTTTACTTTAATTTCTCAAATGCTCCTTTGATTTCAGTGCAGACCACATACAGTACAAATTCTGACAAATAAAGTGCACTCCCTTTTTTTATTGTAAATCTGATAATGTTCATATGGTAATTCACTTTGTATACAAGCATATACAGTAAATGGAAACCCTAAAGCAACAATTTAAAGCACACACAATTTTGTATCCTAAATTATTTTCTTTTTCTTATAATTGCAAATAATTTCATGAATTTAATTAAAGCTATTCAGTAATTCCTTCAGCTGTTTAAACTGCATTGGCCTTTATTAAATTCTGCTCACCATCTTTCCAGATTTGTACCATAAAAGGATCCTGAGATGCCTGAAGCAATGACACAATGTTTTCGTTAAGGGGGTCCATGTTCTTCATCAGCCACTGGTGTCCTGAGTAATCTACCTTGCCAGCATAATGGACAATGGCAAAGTCAGCTTTATCACGAAACTCTGACTTGCAGAACTTTGGGTGGACAGAGTGAGAGGTGTTGAGCTTGTCGATGAATGTTTTGTCAGTAGCCTTGGGGAACCAACACTCTTCATCCAAAAGGGCCAAGATACCCATTGGCTGGAAAAAAGAAACTTATAAATCTGTTGTTTACCACTCATTAGCAAGGCAAGTTTTTTGAGCAAGGCGCTCTTATTTTTTTTTTTACATAATTTTTTTTTTATAATACCTATCGGGATTTAGTTATTATTTATATGAAAATGTAATTTTATTTCATTTTTATTATATTTTGGTAGTAAATATGAATGAAATAAGGACGTAAATTGAATTGGGTCCTAAATTAACTAGGGTTTTAAATATAAAAAGTTATTGGTCGAACCATTGTTATCGGAGGCTTTACTGTATAGGTATTACATTAGTGAACATCTTTCTCCAAAAGACTACTATATATACAATTGGCACAGCAGGACATCATTCCTGATCTGAAATATAGACGAGGAGTTACATACAGGTATGCCCCGCGTTACGGAAGCTCGGGTTATGGAATTTCGCCCTTACAGAATTTGTAAATTATGACCAATGATTTCGCGTTATGGCCCGTAAATCTGCCCTTACGGAAATTAGGGTAAATTTTAATAAAAAAAAAAACACTATATAAAATTATAATTTTTTTTTAAAAATTCTAATATGTTTGGTGTGGATTTCTTGGTGTTTGCTACCGCCAAGTGTGGCGTCGCCACGAGGAATCACTCCATTAATTACATCCAGTGTGCGCGTATGTTTCTCGCCCCAGCAGTTTGATTTAACTTTTACAAACATACATTAAGTACAGTACAGTGCAGTGCATTACCCTTATTCAAGATGACTGGAAAGAGGCCATCAAGTGGAAGTGACCGTAGTAGTGCAAAAAGAAGCCATAAAGGCATTACATTGGATATTAAACTTGACATTTTAAGAAGGTTTGATGCTGGAGAAAAACATAGCCAGATTGCAAAAACATTAGGTCTTGCTACTTCAACAGTGGGAACAATCCGGGATAATAAGGACAACATTAGGTCAAGTGCTCAAACAGCTACTCCATTAACTGCTCAAACCTTGTATTTTCATGGAAGTGATGCGATGCTGAATATGGAACGACTCCTGAGAGTCTGGATTAAGATCAGACTAAACACAATGTGCCACTAAACACTATGGTTATTCAACAGAAGCCATAAGTTTATATAATGATTTGCAGGAAGAGGAAGGTGCATCTTCTGAAGTTAAACCTTTTCTGGCGAGTGAAGACTGGTTTGAAAGGTTTAAGAAGCGCCTTAATTTACACATCATAAAAATGAGCGGTGAAGCTGCCAGTGCTGATACAGATACTGCTAATAAATATCCTGCTGAGCTGAAGAAAATTATTGATGAAGGAGGTTACACACCAGAACAAGTGTACAATGTTGATGAAACTGGGCTTTTCTGGAAGCGCATGCCTGCTAGAACTTTTATTTCCACTGAAGAAAAATCAGCACCAGGCTTTAAAACATCCAAAGATCTTTTAACACTTCTTTTGGGAGGAAATGCCTCAGGTGACATGAAATTAAAGCCCCTACTTGTGTATCACTCAGAAAATCCAAGGGCTTTCAAGGGCTATGCCAAGTCTAATCTACCTGTGATTTGGCGTTCCAATAAGAAGGCTCGGATGACTATGACCCTTTTCCAAGACTGGTTCACAAAATTTTTTTTCCCTGCTGTAGAAAGATATAATGCCAGGCAAAACATATCTAATAAAGCATTGCTCCTCTTAGACAATGCACCAAATTTAAATGATCTTTCTGATAATGTGAGAGAGGAGTACATCCCCAAGAACACAACTTCCTTGCTCCAGCCAATGGATCAAGGTGTGATAGCTAACTTAAGGCATATTATCTAAGGAAAACTTTTTTGCAGCTCATAAAAGCAATTGATGGGGAGGATAAACGTACAATTAGGGACTCCTGGAAAAAATTCAACATCTTGGATGCTGTGGATAATATAGCAGTCATGGGATGAAGTGAAAACCTCAGCTATGAATGGTTCATGGAAAAACATATGGCCAGAGTGTGTCCATGAATTTAAAGGTTTTCACAAGCTGAAAGTCTATAGCAAGTTCAACAAGATATTGTGACACTTGCAAATAATGTCGGCTGTGAAGAAGTCATAGAAAATGATGTGGTTGAGTTGCTAGAGTCCCATAGAGAAGATTTGACTAATGAAGATCTGATGATGTTGGAACAAGAGCGAGCTGCAGGACAAGAAGAGGATATAGAATCTCCACCACCCCACTTCAGTTGACAACAAAGGATATGTCTAAAGGGTTTGCACTAATAGAGGAAGGTCTGCAAATCTTTGCTGATAACGACCCCAACCATGAAAGGAACATCAAGACTGCAAGAGCAGTTAACAATGCTCTCGGTTCCTACACTGAGCTGTACAAGGAGAAGGTGAGCCGTAAACGTCAAACAACTTTGGATGAGTTATTCACTCTCAGAGAAAAGCCTAAAGCAGATGATGATTTACAGGGCAGGGCAGAAGATAGTGGTGCCCCTCCCTCTCAATAACTCCCTTTGCACCACCTGTCCTCACGCAGCAGTCAACATCTTTTGTGGTGAGTACAGTACAATATTTTTATTTATTCCAACTGTATTTCTCTTCATATTACATGTATATCATAAATTATTTATTGTACTGTATTGTATGTGTTTATAAATGTTTATTTTCGTTCACGAAAATGCTTGAATTACTTTTTGGGGGCCGAAAAAAATTCCGTAGGAACGCACCTCCAGTTTTTTAATGGAAGTCAAAGGGAAAATAGGTTTTGCGTTATGGAATTTCGCGATACAGTCAATTTTCCAGGGACGGAACCCTTCCGTAACGCGGGGATGCCTGTATTGTAGTACACCAAAACTAACTCACCTTCTCAATGAGGTCAATGGTGGGTTGAAGATCTAGGCCAAAATCTATGAACTTCCACTCAATTCCTTCACGCTGGTATTCCTCTTGTTCAAGGATGAACATAGTGTGATTGAACAACTGCTGTAACTTCTCATTTGTGTAATTGATGCAGAGCTGCTCAAAGCTGCAATTTAAAATACTGTATCAACACACACACACACACACACATCTTACTATCTGGGTAACATAACATACTTTATTGTGATTAAACTACTAAAAAAGTAAACCAAAATCTTATTTTTAAAGATTTTGCACAAACAATAAGATACATTCAAAACACCTTTTGAAACACATCCCCTTCTACAATGCTTGATATGTAATTTTTTAATCAGATCAAATTATACAGTCATTGAATACACTAATACCTGGATATGGAACCCAAATGGAGCTAAAATTTTTGTCAATTACTTTCTCCATGGGATGCTGCAGTTCAAATATTAACTGTTAATATATTTGTATCAAAATCTCCTACCTTAACATGGTTACATAGAATGTCATCTTCTAGTACCAAGAATTCTATGATAAACAACCATTCCTTACATCTCTTCTTTTTCTCTGTTCTCCCTGTAGATAGTAACACACTTTGGGTAAATTTTAGGAGAATCCCACTTTCATAAAAATCTAAAGTGTTTGAGGCCTTGAATAGTTTTAGGTACCAGTCACCAATATAATTGGTAAATGAAATAGTGTAAGACAAGACAACAATGTACCAACCTGTTCATGGCAAAGATTTCAAAACCAGCTATATCAAGGATGCCAATGAAGGATGCACCTTGGCGTTTGGTGCGGTCCAGCGAGCGGTTGATCCGCATGACAATCCACTTGAACAGACGCTCATACAAAGCCTTGGCGATGGCCTCTACAGCAAACTCACACTTTAAGGAATAATTAAAAAATAATTAACTTTCAAAAACATAAATTGAAAGGAATTTAAATAGAAGAATGGTTGCTATGAAAACAATTCTCGACATGCACAAACTCTACTACTTATTTCTTCTCTAAACAAAATTGACTAAAATGTTTCAACAAGTCCATGATACAATGACCTTACCTGCTCTTTGTTCTGTGCTTTTGTGACAGTCTCACGACCCACTTTGATGCGTGGCTTCAAGAATCCTCTCACCAAGTCAGTCACATTAAGTCCTAATAGGTGGGCCACCTAAAACAAATAAATAAAATAAAATACTTCCTGTAACTGTTAATTTGTCTCAAAACCTTACAAAAATGGTTACAATAATTTGACATTCAAGTTTCAATAATTAAGGCCATTAATCTACAGTGTATCTGTTGGATGCTATTCTCACTTAAAAATTCTCTATACAGTACCTGCTGGGCGACAGTATTGTCTGGGAGGGTAGCCTGGTCTGAGCTACGTTCCTGCTTGAACTGCATGTTACCAAACATTAGCACAGCAGACACAGTTCTGAAGACAGCTGTAGGGTGTTCACAGAAGTTAAGAAACAACAACTACAATGGAGATTTTGTTGATGTTGGAAGATATCCAACATTACAAACTACATTATTAATCACTTAACTGAATCTGTGGGCACATCACCTATGCCTTAGATTCCATAATGGCATTAGCCCCAACTTAAGATTTATATAAATTTCTTGTTTTTACTTAATAATGATTATAAAAAAGAAATCTCCCCCAGAGGATAGCATTCTTCCCTATCTAATCATATTTTTGTCCTCACTCTATAAAAACTTTTATTGATAATATGAAGAAACATAACATTTCTGAGTTTTCACTTGGAAAGTACGGTGTTGAGTTGTGCTGTAGTACACGTAACTACAAAAATACAGCTCTAACAGGCATTTTTGTCTCTGTAGCTCAATAAAAACAAGTGTCTAGTAATCAAGTACTACATGGAACAAAACACTGAAAAATTCATTCACTCTTACCAGTAGTATAGTATTATATCTTAATAATGGTTAAACTCGCCTAATTCACGAGATTAAATAATCAGTTGTTCTCTTCCCACAACAAACATTTGTTATTTAATACTTTACTACAGTATTAGATAAAACACATTAAGTACAGAAAGACATTGATTAAAGTTTTTGAACGCAGCAAATTTCCATCAATGTTTGGATGATTTAGCTGAAGTAATTACCCTGAATTCACTCTTCAAGGAGTTGTCTGAAAATCGGTATAATGTGTGGATAAGCCAGTGAGATTGTGGAGACATTGAGCCATACAAAGCTCCATGCAAGAAATGAGGTGGTAAGGTGGCTCAGCAAGGAGGATTCCCGGTAAGAATGATAGCTTCAGATATTCTGGAAGGAGAGTGAATCTGTAACAGGTAGTGGAAGGTGGAGAAAGTGCTAAGAGGTGAATGTGGGAATTTGGGCTCCTGAAGCTGCTACAGTAGTATGAAAGGATCTGATGACTGTCATCTGCATGTGCCCCACAAGTTGGACTAAATGAGGAAGTGAAGGAAGTGTTCTGGGACAAGTTGATTCTTGTTGTGTCAAGAGCTGGGTGGAAGATTGTCATATTGAGTGGTGAACTAAGTGGTTATGTCTGTGTACAAATCGAGGGTTATGAAATGCTGAAAGCATCAGGCAATGTAGGCGTGTCAATGGTGACTGAATAAACACTAATGCAATCATGTTGGAATGTACTGTTCCAGACAACCAGAGGAAGAAAGTGATCAGGAGTACCGTACAGGTACTTACAACGGTATAGGCTATGCACTTTCAAGTGGTACCTACAGAGGTCTGAAGCTACTAAATCAGGTTATTAAAGCTGAAGAAAGTGATTGGGAACTGATAAAGGAGGTTCTACAAGATAAATATCTAGGTGGGGGTGTGTGTGTGTGTGTGTACACAAACAGTAGACCAAGCTGTGAATGGGTGCCTAATCTTATAGTTAATCAACTGAAGCTGGTCGAGTGCAGAGCTTAGTCAATAGTGCTCTGTATATGCAGTATTCTTAAGCCCTGGGGCTTACTGGACCAACTTTCATTAGTGTTTTGAATTTTATTTCACATATTCTAATCTAAACAAATGGTGCCACTGAATGTAAATATACTTACACTGGATATCTTCATTATTCATTCCCATGATCTGCATAGCTTTAACAGTGGCTTGGAACTCAGCGACCTCATCCATGCCTGGCACCTGGATCTTCCCTCGTGTCAGGAAATTGTAGTGCTTAGGATCTTCCAGTATAAAATCCTCTGTGGATTGAAAAATATTAAATGTTAAAACCTTTACACAGTAATACAACAGCAAGATGTGGTGGTTCTTGACTGTACAATAAATATAAAGATATGCTAAATTTTAGCCAAATGAGATTAAAATTAAAAATTTGGTAGTGACCTGAATGCAAGAAGTAAGTTTCCTCAATGTACAATCGCTCAAAAATCTGTCTTTACAAAATTGTGTTAGACAACAAAAACAATGGTTGAAGGATTATGATAATCCTACCGACACAACAGGAGCTGCAGTTTTCATAACGAAATTCATCAAACACCCCTCTATAGTGTTATGAGCACTTGTACAATAGTGTATACGGGTATAAAACAATGTGAATAATGAGCATTAGTAAAGTGGCATACAACTGTACAGTACAGTACTCTAATTTATACTCTGATGTACAGCACCTCCTCCACTCTCTATAAAGCTCTTTGGTACCACTGTAAAGTTGCCTCCAGGTGTGTTGTCCCCCCCCATCCCCCGTGTGCTTCTGTTATTCATGTGGCAAGAAAACACTTGGAGGTGACTTTACATTAAATAAATCTCAGGTTAAGGAGCACTCAACTTGTACAATCCTATAACAACTGATTTGGCTTAGGATAAAAATGGATTCACAAACAAAATTACTTATTGCAAGTTTAGGAGTCTATGAATTTCATGAGAGAATTTCATAAATTTAAATGAATCCAAAACTAATGTTCATGAAGTTTTCTTACATCCACTCGCTATATAAATTGGTTTTAGTGATAAGGAAAGGTAAACATACTTCTCTGCTGTTGGTTAGCTCCCGCCAACAACTGGTAGAAAATGTGGAATGTGCGTTCATCAGATGTCTGACGAATGGCTCGGGACTTTTCAAGCAGGTAAGTTTCAATATTGGCACCGGCAATATAACCAGAGTTGTCAAAGTTGATGCGGATGAATTTACCCTGGAAGTATCAATAAGGGTGTTACTCTAAATACAGTACTTAACATGGATACAGTATCACAGAACACTGAATCCCTTAGGAGATATTTCTACTTAACATGTTTCATGTCCAGTATATATCACCAATATGGAGTGAAATAAATAATTTGATACAGAGGAATGAATCAGGATTTCCTCCCACTACAGTATGGTGTCATCATAATTAAATTATATGCTGCAAATTTTGGATTCAATTAGTTTATAATTTTTGGATAATTCACAGGTGAATACTGTATCAACATTATCAAAAAAAAAAATTATTCCCTAAATGGACTTACAAATCTTGAAGAGTTGTCATTTTTTACTGTCTTGGCATTACCAAATGCTTCAAGAATGGGGTTTGCTTGCAGAAGCTGTGCCTCGAGCTCTCCCTGTAAAATAAAAGTCTATCAGCTAAAAGTTATTTATATTATTATTATTTTTTTAACTAATGATACCCTAGCAACAGGAGTACAGTATTACATTGTCAAAACCCTACAGCTAGATGAGAATTGGTGTATTTTAAATTAAAATTTCATTACAAACAAATACTCCCGCACTTGTGAATAATGAAATGAATACAGTACTGTACCGTACTTTATGTAATGTACAGGAGATTTGACATTAACTTTCATCTTACCAGAAAGACTTCCCATAAATTTCAATGCCAATGATACCTACCACAAATATACACTGTACATAGTAGGAATTTGCAAAACTACAAATTCTGTTACCTTAATTTGAAGTTATTACAAAATATTTAATATGCATGAAAGTACAATTCAAGTAGCCTTCAATTTTAGCACATCCATCAGAAAACTATTAAAAAAATTAATTTATGAAGACAACTTGACAAAATCCTGTTGTAAAAATACCTATGTTACAATCTATTCCCATATTTTACTTTATCACTAGACAAAGAAATATGAGAACTATCTCACCTGTCAGGTTTATAGTCTGTACCCAAAAATACAAAATAAACAATGGAAAAGCAATACCTTAATAATGCATATTTACAAAGTTGTCCACACTGTTCTCCAAGACCACAATGGTTCTGCATCATGACTTATCAGGTCCTCCACATTTAGTGGTTACCGGTTAGCTATTCTTCAGGATTTTCCATTCTACCTATTACGACCAGCATGATAATTCTAATCTACCTGAAATATCTAACATAATTAAGTTATTTTTTCTGCTAGAGTACTGTAAACATAAATCCACCCAGACAGCACTACACTACAGTCTGATAATCAATAGTAACTTCACCCCTAAAATTCCATAAATATTATGGTAGTTTACACAAACTAACAGCCTTTTAATTAGCCCAAAGCTATAATTGCTGGCAGAGGCTGCTGACCCATGTGTATGTCTACTGACACTGGCAAGACAATGCAGTCTCTACTAGTTGCCAGCACAGGTCACCTGCTGATGCTAGTTACTTAACTTTATTGGCTACAAACCTCCTTATTGAATAAAATTCAAAACTGTTGAATTAATAAAATTAGTGTAGTGCACACAGTTCCAAGCCATAAAAATCATGCTGTTATTTAATTCAGACATGCATGTGTCACCCCCCCCCCCAAAGCCATCATCCATGATAGCTGCCTGGTAATACTTTATGTACAGTACAGTACTTCCATGTAAAATGGCAAGATTTACCATCACAGCATAAACCAACACAGTATTATACAGGCATGTACAGGTATATATTAAATGCATAACCTGTACTTTTCTATATACAGAAGCAAATGCCTTGAAAACTTATGCATTTAACACCTTCTCAAAAAGTACCGTACCATGCTGATGACCGTGTTAAGAGAAAATAGTACCAGTGAGCCCTAGCTGAAATATATGTTTCCCCACAGTGTAGAGTTCTAGTCTTCCAGTAAATTACATCATTATTAATTAGATACGAGATCAAACCAACTACAGTACAAGCATACCACAGAAAGTCAAACTGTGAAAACAAACTGAAAATAGGGGTTCAAAATGTTCTGTCCAGGGTTCCCACTGTGGTCTTTGTTGAAAAAAACCGACTTTTCTTTACCCCAAAATATTTTTTTCTAGACTAGTTAAATAAAACTTAAAGGCAATTGGAAGCTACCTCTTTCCCATAAAGAAACCTTTTCTGTGAAGTACTGTGTAGTAACTACAGTACAGGTAAAATGACAACTGCTTGTCCAGAATTTTTCATTAACTAGTGAACCCCCCCCTCCCACACACACTGGGATTAGTTATATAGACCCTTTGTGACCAATACTCTGTAATCCCTCTGCACTACCATTCACATAAAGAGTGTGGGGGTGCACAATAAGCTAGATGATGGTAGTGGCAAAATTAAATCAAATTAAAACTACTGTACTGTACTTGACAGATTCACAAAAACCAAGTACAGTAGAGCCAAGCACCTGTATTTCAGAAAGGTGGGTACACAATGCAACAGACAGAACTGACCAGTTCATGAAAACTTTATTTTAGTTCTTTTTATATATAAATGAACAGGTAGTAAATCCAATTTTCTTTCAGTAAAATGTACTGTATTAGAGTACTGTACTGTACAGTACAAGGTTATTACAATCATTATAATTGGAATGACAAAAGACAGCCACTTCCATGAAAATTAATCCAACACGTAATAAATTTTCATCTTTTCTGCCTTTTAAAATGTTTTAAAATTTTTGATCCAATAAAAACATTACTTACTGTTTCCTGATCCAAAAAGGGGGCATATCGTTTCTCATTGCCAGGGGGAACCCTGTTCTAACTACAGTACTAAAAACATACAGCATTCCCCTTACATCGAGAAATCCAGAAAAAATACGAATGCCAAAAGCCAAAATGATAAAGTCATTACAGCCAGGGCCGGATTAAGCTTAATAGGGGCCTGAGGCACAGATCAACTTGGGGCCCCCTACCCTCAAGGTATATATAAATAACAAGAACAAAAATACCCAAATTTATCAGTGATTTCATCAATATTAAGCTTCTGCAAAATAACACATTTAATGTTCATAAGAGACAGAAAATTGAGACGTTACTTGGACATCGTTGAACGAAGTTCATGTTTAATACGCTTCAACTTCGAGAATTTTTGGATTTGGGGGCCCCTTAAAGTCGGGGGGCCTGAGGCTAGTGCCTCAAGTGCCTCATGGTTAATCCAGCACTGATTACAGCCGAGATTCTTCTCAACTAGACACTACATACTTGTATTAAAAACTCAAACAAAACAAAAATAATAATATAACCGAATTCACCAGCGAAATGTGACGGAGGTGTATAATACATGCTCTGGATGATGATTAGGGATCTGGTAGTGCTGCGGTGAATAGGTACAAGGTATCTACAGGGTGTTCTTTAGTGGTTACCTATAGTGCTCCATCTAAATACTATAGAACAAAACAGGGTTGGGTTAGAAGTTGCTTAGAATTGAGAACAAGATAAATCTTTTATTTATACAGGATATTAGGGTTAAGATTTGACTAAGGATAGGGTTAGGAAATAAAACTATTTTTTTCCCAAACTATAAATAAATTTATTCTCTTATTTTCTAATCCTAGCTCACTCTTAACTCTACCCCATTTAGTTCTATGGAAATGTAACACCGTATAGTAGTAGTGATGTAGAGTAGGTAATAAGTGTTGGAGTGGAAAGAGTACCAGGAGGGGTGGATTGCTGGTGGTACAGGAGTAACAGCAGTGATGGTACAGTGATGGAGCGGTGATATACTTATTGTGTTATGGTAGTGGCAGTACAATACAATACTAGCAATGATAGAGTGATAATGGTACTAAGACTGTTGTGTGGTGGTGGGATAATATGTTGGTTAGAGGTGCATATAGCAATAGGTGGAGATTAGGTACAGATTGGCGGCACTCAAAGTTATCGTGAGTGTGGTGCTAACGTATCAACAATAATGATGGGTAGTAGTAGTAGTAGTAGTAGTAGTAGTAGAGGTGGTGGTGGTGAAAGTATGGAACACACAAACAACAGTGGTTGTGAGTGAGGGAACACGTTGCCCACATGTGTGACAATATCCAACAAGATATGGTGCAAGTTTCTGAGTAAAAATACACCCGTAAAATAAGAACTACAAGAGGCATATTATATAAGCATGAGATATTAACAGCGCCCATAGACTACCTACCACTGAAGGTCCACCGTACACACTTGCCAACCCTACAAAATGGGCATTGAGCAAAGGGCAGATCAAAGCGCAACACACACACACACGTGAGAGCGGGCGACAGGCGGTGGTTAGTAAGCAGACCGTTCCTTACCGCAATGTTCTGCACTTGCGTCAGCCAGAAACACAGCAGCAGCACCAACAGCAGGAGGCAACACCAGCAACAGAAGAGATGAGAAAATACCTCTTATCAATTAAGATAAAAATTTACCTTTAACAACCTTGGCTTTGTTAGCATGTAGCACCTTCACTCCCCTATTATAACTGCAGTTCAACATGCAGGTCAGTCATTTAAATACCCAGAAAAGAAATGAAGATTTTTTTAATAAAAACTGAGAACAGAGGTTACATTAATATGTAAGGCTAGTGTTCAATACTCTTTAATATATTAAAAACAGTACTGTATTTTGGTTACTTGCTTGATCTATTTACATAATATTAGTATGGTTACTATCCAATACCTTTTGGCTATGTACAAGTCTCAACATGTATCATACAACTGGGGATGCAAACAAACACTGAAGTACTATGGGTAATGGAAACTACTAAATTACAAAATGGGGAAGTGTATGACAGTACAGTATATTGAAGAAGTCGTACGATAGAATCAAGTAAGGCTCTTGCAAAATATCATTTACAGGAGAGGAGCTACACTGTAACTACTGCAGTGCTAAAACAAGTCTGTCTCAGTTCAGTACAGTATGCACAACATTATAAAGTAATATACTGTAACACATAACATGTGTACACAAACCTGTAGCAGCCTGCAGAGTACAGTATAAGTGATTGTATACTGTACACATTAAGTACTGTATCTACATAAACCTGTGGTGCCCGACACGTACAAATGACTAAAAACTCTATTTAATTTAGTGTTTACACTGACAGGTGTTGCTGTACACCAAAATAAGCCTGCTTAATACTAATGTATGCTTTCTACCAATTTTCTTAATAAAAACTTTAAGAGGTCAAAGTCTAAAACATTAATGATGGAACTTTATAATAGAGCACTGGCGCATAAAAAAAAAAAAATAGGTTGATTGACTAGATAGAATATCTGGTGTCACGGCCAGCGGCCATTTGAAGCCTAAAAATGTATATATGAAGTTATAACTGATAAAAAAATAAGTTAAGATTAAAACCACTAGTGACCAAGTACTGCTACGGCAGTTCAAAATTTAAAAAGTCTACCTTCAGGTGCAGAGCTTTTCCCATCGAGCACCTTTGCTGGCATTTGCCAGGAAATGACTCCCCAAGTCCACATGACCGGGACTCTCCGGTTTTTATAAAATTCTATTAATTGTAATTACAAGTGAAAGTAATCACTCATAAAAGTAATTAGATATAACAAGATTACAGTAAAGGTATGCCAAAAAACTACTTCATTACTGTAATCTATTACAGTTGCTTCATTACTCACCCACCACTGGCTGTGCATAGCAAATTAATGATAATCAGATGGTGGTAACAACCATAAACTTTTTACGTCCATTGCTGTTACAGTACTACTGTCACCATCTTCTGACCCTTAACTAACTGAAGTATCCTTGCCCCGACTATCACCAAAGCCACATTATCAGTTCTTCTTATCTTAATGATCTCCCTCTATTTTGTAGTTATTTCAAATACTAAAACCTCCCCTTCATCCAAAAAATATAAATAAATATTACAAAATTTTGTGGTAAACAGATAGAATTTAAGTTCCAATATTTTAGAGAAGTCACAGGTGCCACAAGTGCCCCTCCCCTCCCCTCCCAAAGGATGTATGGCCAACTGTGGTGGTAGAGTATTTACTTATAACCTTACTACAGGTGTAGCACATGAGTTGCAAGTCTCTAGCAGAGACTGTACTGTATGGTATATTCTAAACAGAGTCAAGTTAGAAAGACAAAATGATAGACTATTCATCAAAGTATCAAACCAGCGGCCATCCTAATACGGTTCCATGACAAAACCCCAACGGGGTTGTCATTTGTCAACACTAACCTAACCTAAACATAAGCGTTTTATTTCATATATGAGACTGGGGTTTTGTCTGTTGGGGTTTTATCCGGCCACCCCTAATATGTGTGGGAATGTTAAATTTAATTATGGAGGTTTCCCATGTAACATTTTATATCCAACAGGACAGCATAGCTGCAGCCTTCACCAAGCTTCTCGAATGATATGGCCATCGTGGGGGTAGCAGAGGAGCAAGAGCTGGAAGTGTGTTGTTCATTAGTCGAACACAGGTTGGCCATTATCACACCTCATCTCGCCAGAGGCGCAACCAATTTACCACTAAACCTGCCCGGGCCACCAGCCACATATTGTTCCATTTTCACAACCATCTCCCAAATGTTAAACCAACTCTTGATCAACAATAATATTTTGTCTCCAAATGCTACCCACACTAGCATTCGCCATCCTTTTAATGCCATGTGCTGGGTGAAAGATGAGGGAGTCGTTAATATGATGGAGAGCTGATATTGTTGTCCCAAGGCAGTGTGAACCTCTACTGGTACTCGCTACAGCTTGTTGGGTTTCCTAAACTTAGCTGGCTGGGACTTTCACAAGTAGAGCAAGCCGGGCGGCACTGATCAAAAAGGCTAGAATACAGTTGCGGTCAAGTGGTGGTAATGGTGACTGGTGGTGGTAGTGGTAGTGGTGACTTATTGGTGGGGTGGTAGTGAGACTGATGGTAGTAATAAGTGGTGGTGCAGTGGTAATAGTGAGATTGTAGTAATAAGTGGTGGTGATGTGAAAGTGGTGTTGCTGTGATAGGGATGACTGGTGAGTGGTGGTAGTGGTGACTGGTGGTGGAGTGGTAGTGGTGACTGATGGTGGAGTGGTAGTGGTGACTGGTGGTGGAGTGGTAGTGGTGACTGGTGGTGGAGTTGTAATGGTGGTTGAGTGCTAGTGATGAAGTGGTATAGTAAGAGCAATCACGCAGTGTGCTTTATCACACACTTGCACGTACTGACGGAGGTGGTAAGTGTCCCAGCCAGCCAGCCAGACCTGAGTACCTCCCCTCCTCCTACCTCTCTCACCACCGCACTAATACTACACATCACCACCTCCCCTTTACAACCCCTCTACTGTTACCTACTTACTATCTACACCCGCATCACTATAAAATTTAACAAACTCATTACCTAAAAAGTACCTACTCTCTTACTCGTCGTCTTGAGATTTGGGGAAAAAATCGGTTCCTTAGTTTAAGAACACTCCTGAGAATGCCAATGCTGTACATGGCCGACAATAACTTTACGTCAAGTTTACCAAACAGTCACGATTATTTAAACGATACACTTCCTTTCAATTAAGCTAAAGCTGACAACATTAGGTTGGTACAAAAACCCGCTTCTTGGTTATCAAACAGTTGCTAAAGGTACAGTGCATACGTCGCATGATAAACTACTATACACTTTTAACCCCTGAGAACACATTAAGTTCGCCGTGACCTTTGATAATGATACGCGATTTAAAAAAAGAAGCAATCCACTTAAAAATTGTATCTACAAAATTCCCGCACTCACAAGCGCAAAACGTAATGAAAAACCATCGCAACATTGTGCTTGGTGCCGACCCCCCCACCCCCGATTCCCTCCCCACCTACTGTACACTTAACCAGATTAGCAAATCATATCACCATCTACTCCCC
The DNA here is from genome assembly GCF_018991925.1 of Homarus americanus. Taxonomy (NCBI): domain Eukaryota; kingdom Metazoa; phylum Arthropoda; class Malacostraca; order Decapoda; family Nephropidae; genus Homarus; species Homarus americanus. The sequence continues at coordinate 52,121 of NW_024753943.1, forward strand.
TCCGACATTTTAAAATGCCAATTATGAGTTGTTTTTTCAGTTAGGTTCTTCATTTTCCCATCAGCAGCGTCAACTTTTTGCGAGTTGTGTACCTGCGTGGCCTCCTAACAGGCGCCATCACTCGCTACTTCACCTCCCTTTCCACTGTTTACATTTGAACATTTACTTGGCCCGCTACTACATTCCATATTACATAAAAAACTATTAATTATTCCAATCGCCAATTTTAATGTCCTGACTATCTTAATAGAATAGTAAAACTTAACTCAAATGACCCTTATTTAGTCCCTCTTCGAGAGCACCATCCACCTTTTGACGCCATCTTTCGAGGATCAAGACCAGTTTTAAGCTTCGTGAAGTCATGGAGAAATATTACTCTATTTGTTAAATTTAATGTTTCTTTTTCTGTAGTGGCTCTTAAATCCCGTCAGCCATCGTACACTTTTTCTCAACTTACACCCTGAAGAAAGCACCCAGTGAGGTCCTCTCCTCAGCTCACACAATCAACCTAACCTGTTCCGTCGCTCATTTTCGCAACCTCTTGCGGGGAGAGAGAGATACACGAGGCCAACACACAGATAAGCCATCAATTAGAGAGAAATGTAGGTTTGAGTTCAGTGATAACCTTGAGTTTGGCGATGGCTCCTCCCCAACCATCTGTCAAACAAGCTGAAACAGAGAGGCATATGGTTACCCTGTGGTCTTGTCTTTACTTGGTACAAGACACCTTCCCTTCACTCAAGTTATTACCCATGCACAGCCGTTTTCTAGGGCATGACCAGACCAAGGTAGTGTGAGTGGGTTATAACATGTGCCCCACCAGCTGGTAGGGAGGGAGTGACCCGAACGATCTTGGGTCATGATCTCCCCCCTCCGGCAGTCACCGCTCACAGGTAGTTGCGGCTCTGATGCAACACAACACTACACTGCACTAAACTTTTTCCAAGCCCTCAGCGCTTATCTATTGACACTGATCATTACCTCCCTCCGCTTGATTGCTACATCACCTCACCACGTATCAACAATCCATTTACTTTGACGGGTGCACAAGGCAAGCTCGGGAAGCAATCTTTTAGAAGTAATTTGTGTTGGCAACTGTAAGATAATGATATTCATTCCAACACTCAAGATCTACACATGAAGGGTGGTACTTGGGTGTTGGGGCGCGGCAGATGGCTCGGGAAACAACTGATACGCCAACCCCGGCGGCCCACAGCTGTAGCATCAATTAGAAAGTTCAGGTCCTTCGTGAGAAACTGCAAGGTTACATAATTTCCTGGTAAACGGACATTTCTACACGTCTACTCAACATGGGAGGCTCAACTTCTCCAGTATCTGAGTTTTCCAGACGTATCCATCTCACCAGAGCAGACTAACAAGGTGACGACTCACTGAACGCCCTTGATGGTCCATGGTGTCGCTCAATTAAGAACATCACTTTAGAATGGGTTATTCGCTCCGCCTACCTACACAACACATCGCCTCCCCCAAGACAACAGTACTCCCCTCTATCTCTTGTGTACCGTCACCCCCACAAGGAGCAAACTACTACGAGTTTCCACACTAAATAAAGCAATGGGGGGAAGAGTATCCCTACTCATAAGTGTCGCCCCGAGTGCAGGACAAAACCTTCGTCCTATATACCCACTACCATGCAAGGGAGAGGCTAAAGCAGCTGTGTTGAAGTCTTAGGTCAACACAGCTCACTTACGGTGTTCATCAACCCTGGGCCGTGTGACAATCCCTACCCTTCATCCTACCAGTGCAAAGCCCACACACTCACCTGAACTTCGCTACACTGACCCAACTGTAATCTTCTACATTAAGAAAACACGTTAACCTTTTTCCGAGCATGGAAGACTTTAAATTTAAAACATACCCATAAGGTTACTCCATCAATAATTATAATTGGCCTCCTACGGAGTGTGGATTAAATACTGCACAGTCCTGCCATTGAGCACATTAAGTCATAATTACGGCATTAGATTTGCTGTAGTGTTAATCCTTATACTCGTTAATTAATATTTTCTGGATTTTGTTCAGCAACAGCATACTTTTTAAATTAATTAAATTGGTTAATATGGCCATTGTTTGCAAAGCATAAATATTGTTTTGTCCATAATTGATAAAATCTTGTCTAAGTGTTACCGTGATACTATCAGATTTTTATTACATAATTGGTATCCTGATATTTAAACAACCAATAAACTTTAAAATTTACTTTAAAAACCTTTGTAATGATCAGTATTGTATACAGTACACAAGGACATTCAATTACCAACTTCACTCGGGTTACCAGGACAAGTGTGGGCCATGGAGTCGACGGGGCTTGTAAAGTTCTTATGGGGGTAAATATTTGGGTCATAATACTCGAGACCAAATTAGTGTAATGCCATTTAACAAGTTCAGTGTTATGTCAAAAGTTAATTTATGTCTCTAGTTTTCACGCGACCCATAGCCGAAACTCTATATTAAACAAGGGCGTTTTTTGCAGAATATATCAAAATATGGGAGACAAGCAGGAAGAAATTGGAGAAAGGATTTCCAGTGTCCTGGCTCAACCCGATAGAGAAAATATAAACTGCAGTTGTGCATTAAAATTGTCGCAGACCTCTCGCTGCAGACTTGCGCTAACCTGAGCAGAGCAGCACACCACGCACGTATCTTTACCTCTACAGATAGTCACAGAAACCAGTGTTAGTCCCAATACCAGGACACCCTCTTAACCTCTACATCACCACCCATCCCTTGCTCTCTCTACCACAACCGAACACTAACCGTACTCATTTTCTCTAAGTTTACGATGGAAAAGGTGTGTGTGTGTGTGTGTGTGTGTGTGTGTGTGTGTGTGTGTGTGTGTGTTTTACAAGGCCGAAACTGGTGAGTTAAGTTGGGGGGACGGGAGATCGGCAGCGACTAACCTACCTCCCACCAGTAGGCTACACAGGATATCTAGCTGTAACCATGACTATTTTTTTTTAATGGGGAATGACACTGTTGGTGGTGATGGGTCAAACTAGCAGGAGGTGCAACACTCTGGTGGTGCTGGTATGAACACCTGCTTCCTCCTACCACTTACTCATAATATCACAGTCAGACTTTGTTCATTACATCCTGGACGCCTGGTGCCACATACTATACAGTGTGGCTTCTCAAAGACATTTAAATCTTGGTTCCGAATCAATAACAATTTAAAAGTGATTCCTTGTGATATATACTTTAACACACTAAAAATCCTTTCAACACTAGCTAACTTAACTTTCACCACCATTGAACCCTCCCAATACATCACAGGCATCACCCAGGGCCAGACAGGGCAGGCGCTAACACGCTTCTCAACTCGCGGCAAGTAATGGTGTAATGATGAGTTGGATATCGGGCGAGGTGGTTAAGAGGTCATTTGTGCTGGACGCCAATGGGTGCCGCCCACCATTTTGGCAACATGAAGGATGGTCTGGCCTGACTAATGCCGCGGTCACCATAAACAGAATCAAGAGACTACCACACACGGCCCAGCCAGCACCTGTCCTCAGGCTGATGTATCACTTGACTGCTTCCTCCTCCACGCAAGCACAGCATCGCCTGCTAGTATCTTCACCTTCAACTTATAACAAATAAAAATTTCAGTAAATGGCATTAGTATCTTATTCTTCATATATCCATTTCCAACACTAGAAAAATAAACCAAATTACAAAGCATCTTTCAATACAAAATACAAAGGTAAGCGAACAACCAACGCAACTAGGTCGCCAGTAAACAATCAGAGCGCGGAATTTCGAAACATGGAATCGCGTTTAAAATCTGGCTATCGTCATTAAACTCACTTATTACCATAATTTCCCAACGCACAAAAATTTACCACCTACACCCCACCCAGAGACAACGTTATGTTCACTTCGTTTACCTGAATAACTTGTCCTGGTTTAATAATGATTAACAATGTCATCAACTGGGTGAATCCCACAAACTCCCTAATTTCTATTTAGCCCACCTCCACTGTCGTGTATTACGGTATATGACAACGTCTTAGCATAGACACATGTAAGCATTTTGTAGCAAATACAAACTAGGGAAGTCCTACAGGCTACAGCTTACATGAAGGTTAAACACGTGACGCCACCTTATAATCTCATTAAGTGAGCCGCAGAGCACATAGAACCTAGCTAGGTCTTCTTCACCTACCTCTACATAAATTTAATGTTAGTAACATTACTAGACCACCTCATTTGAAAAAAAAAAAAAAAAAAGCACTCGTAAAATGTATCGGTATGTCCCATACCATCGGCTGGCGGGACAGCTAGCGACGTAAGATGATGCACGGTAGAGAGACAAGATCAAAACAACCAATCAACCCCGTAGTCCTAGTGGGCTAATGCTGTACCAGTCAACCCCCCGACCCACACTAACAAACACGCCTGGACTCCCAGCATACGACCACCACGGGTACTGGTGACCATAGTAAAGCAGTCGGTCATCCACCATGGCCTTTGTGCTCTTGTCGCAGCAAGATAAAGTGGTGGATGGCGGTTGTATTCAGCCAAGACAGGCTCTCAACACTAAGTACCCACACATCTGCCACACTTAAAGTACTTAGCCAGGTATATCAAGTACCACGCCCATCTTTACACCACAAGCACCAAGTGACAGGCGGCCAAGAGGAATTTAAAAACACCCCTAAACTGAACTCTTTTAAAGTTTGTGTCAGGCGATGTAGTAACCAGTAAAAGTGTTGGTAACATATGGTAGTTACGATCCACTGCTCTCTATATCACCCAGCAAGAACACCATTATCTTAAGTGTCCCGCTGAGTCGTATAAGTTGCACACGGTCCCTTGAAGAGCTAGGCTACCCTGGGCGTTTAAGACTCGAATCGCTGTTCTTGGCAGGTAACGATACCGAAGTGAAGGGACACCTTTCTATCCAGGTGACACGGCCACACGCCCTACAGTTCCATTTAAACCAACAACTTCTTGCACAGTTTCTCACAAAAAGTATACTCACAATCTTTATCACTGAAAGCATCGAGAATGTCGTTTACCAATCCAGCATTACAAACATACTGTTACACAAGCCTGCTGACTAGTAAACAGTTTGGATAATTTGGAATAATCTTGAAAGTTGTAAAAGTAAAACTGGTCGCCACCTTTACATCAGACACTATAGTACAGTACTCCACTTTCACACAGTCTTATATAAAAACACAAGCAAGAAGGAAACGACAGCAGGCTTACTGGTCCATACTAGGCACCAATGTTTACCTACAGTATATTTGAGGCTTCCCAAACAAAAGAAGCTTTCCTTAAACTTGTGTTCTTGACCAGGCACAATTCCTTATACAGTAAAATCCAATGGGTCATAAAATTAACCGAACTAAAAGAAACAGAATCTAGTTAATGAATCTTCAACTATGTACACCTGACATTCCTGAAACTAACTTGTGTTGTATGTACTGTATTTGTAAACTAACTTGTGGTGTATGTACTGAATTTGTAAACTAACTTGTGGTGTATGTACTGTATTGTAAACTAACTTGTGGTGTATGTACTGAATTTGTAAACTAACTTGTGTTGTATGTACTGTATTTGTAAACTAACTTGTGTTGTATGTACTGTATTTGTAAACTAACTTGTGTTGTATGTACTGTATTTGTAAACTAACTTGTGTTGTATGTACTGTATTGTCAACTAACTTGTGGTGTATGTACTGTATTGTCAACTAACTTGTGGTGTATGTACTGTATTGTCAACTAACTTGTGGTGTATGTACTGTATTGTCAACTAACTTGTGGTGTATGTACTGTATTGTCAACTAACTTGTGTTGTATGTACTGTATTGTCAACTAACTTGTGGTGTATGTACTGTATTGTCAACTAACTTGTGGTGTATGTACTGTATTGTCAACTAACTTGTGGTGTATGTACTGTATTGTCAACTAACTTGTGGTGTATGTACTGTATTGTCAACTAACTTGTCAAGAGCCTGTGGAGACGCACCAGGGAGGGATCACAAGTCTACACTATTGTTACACACTTGTTCAGACCAATAACGCCTTCTTCAAACAAACGGAAAGGTCACTTCTTTCATACATAATAAAAACCTACAACAAAATTTCCTCTCCCGTTCAATCGTAAAATACTTTTTCAGGATACAGGATGAACTAAAGTCGAAATAACCAACGGGCGGAGGTCCAGGTCAATTGACAAAAGAGTTTTCAAACTATTCCGTAGGGATGAACATATTATAGAAACCAGATAAATGTTCCAACTAGTCGACACGTGTTAACATAGGTCATAGGCAGATGATGAACACAAAAAACGGGCATCCACACAGAATTATTAGCTGTTCTTTACACACTGTATGGATACGGTTATAAATCCCGTTTATAACACAAAGTTGTCATTACATGGTGGGAAAGTTCTCCATCGAGCCCAAAACAGTTAAAGTGACCCTTAGTGTGAAATAGGGTGCCAGAAAATGTTAATAACCGCACTCGCCCGACACCTTACTGCAATACAGCTAATTGTATCCGCGTAACCGGAAACAGAAGATCACAAGGATGAGTTGCTAGAAACAAGACACTCAAACTTTCTCACTGTTAAACTTAGCAATTACACTGCTCAACAATAACAGAGGTCATTGGAAACACACAAACACACACACACACACACACACACACTGCACCGAGACAATCGCACTGCTACATACTTAAGACGTCGGTGACTGAGGGGCACACAGCCCTTTATATCCCCATGCAACTGTTGTTTATATTAGGAGGGAGGCAGCACCAGCAACCTCCCCCGCCACCACACAACTCCCTCCACCAGACAACACTACCTCGCCAACTGACCAAATGAGCCCAGTGCTAAAAAGTCCCAAACTAATCAAATCTGACCTTAGGATCTCAGGACTGGGGTTCACTTAACCTACAGTATAAACCAGTCACTCCACATAAAAAATTTCAAGCAGTGGCCTGACAAAAGGATGGTGCTGGTGAGACTTATCCTACCTGGACCTACTGTACACACATGAGGACCGAGTGAGCTGGACTCGTCAAGTCCCCATTAAAATAATCACCGAAAAAAAGGTTACTCATCAATTAATCAAAGTTGGGTTATTTCTCATTAAGTGAGATGGTCGATTTTGTATTATTTCAAAAGCTTAAGTTGTGCCTCAATCATAAGACACTCAGCGTTTTGTCTTTAAAAACATTAATAGATTATTTAATAAATAATATTGTTACGAGTGTCGAGGGAATTTGATGTTTCTCAATACTATGAAGGGATATAACGGAAATTTCAGAATACGAATATATATATATATATATATATATATATATATGAGGTCAGTGTGTGTCTGGATTTAGAAGTGCATGAAGGCGTGAGGGTCCGGCTGCCCCCGTAGCCCCGCCTAGTGTTAATACTAACTAAATACTAAAGGGATTAAATCTCTCGTCCGACTAAACAAGGTGAGGAGGAGACTGGTGGGTCTCCGCGCCATAGTCACAGCCTACCTTGTTCTCTTGGTGAGCGGCCTGTAATGGTGAAAAAAAGATTATCATAGCTGTCGCCACCACGGTTCAACCTCTCCAACACGTTATACATATAAAGCAATGCACACAAAAAAATAAACAATAGTTCTCACATTAAAGTTACCTCATCTCTGTCCTGAAACCAAACCTTTTAAATATAAATAAAAGTCCAGACGAAAGGTAAACCACATAAAAACTATCTTCTCATAACTCATGCGTCGAAAGAAGTGTTGAGAAACTTGAGTTACTAAAACGTCAGTAGCGACTTTCATAATGGTGATATCCAGTTGCCTGACAAGCTCCACCTCACAACTTCCTGCATATTCACCTTTTTTCAATCTTTGAACACACACACACACACACACACACACACACACACACGCCCTAATATTAACTGTATAAAAACTTTATCCATATACAACACAACATTTACAACAAAATCTCCTTCACAATTTGTAAACATACACTTTCATCCTTCAACAAGTTATACACACTCACACGGACATCAACAGGAGGAACACACATGCTATTCCCCGTATTAGTATCATGTTAGAGGTTAATACTATAAATGAGATACTGGTTATTAACTACTCATGCTTCTAGGTATCGTTAAAGTTCCCATTTTGAAGACAACGAAAAAGAATTAACATCCATGTGTTAGCGAATCATTCACCACGTCCTATAGTTTATGCTCTGGGTCGTGACTGAAACGAAAATACTGTACTGTATACGTAGTCCTCCAGTTTCCATAGAATGATACCCAATAGTCTCTCTATGGCAAAGTTGTCCTGGTGAAAATGGGTCCCATAGGCATTACTGCCCAATAGGGACAGTGTGGGTACAACACACTGTATAATAAAGCCTTCGGTACAGAAGGACGCAGTATCATCGGTAACTACACTCGACCGCCTTCACTTACCCAAATTGTAAATATTTGCAGCTGGGTAAACAGAGAGCACCCGGGAACCGAACCACCGACCCAAGGAACAGGAGGCAAGTGCTGTATCAACTCGACAGCCGTACTTTTGGTGCAAGAAATGTATACAATTCATTCCAATACTAAGTCTAGGAACCTTAAAAATTTTCGTGCCAGAGCACCATACGGTTACAGTATGGTGGTGGTGTACCGGCAAGGACGCGACCAGATTTTTTTTTTTTTTATTTATTGGACACTCCCCTACATCCTTGTGTAAGGTGAAGCGCAGAAGAGTTTACAGCGCCCAACAGGGAAGCATGCTAAGTTCATGCTTGCCTTTATGTCTCATGAGTTAAGGGCGTAGAAGCCTGTAGAGTTAATGGTTTATGTCATCAAGTTATTGGAAGCTCCAACAACTTGTCCCTGAATACGAATTCGCAACTTTCGACTTACAACAGGTACCTACTTTACTGCTAGGTGAACAGGGACTAATGGGGGCTAGGAAATATGTCCAAACAACTTCCACCGGCCCGGGAATCGCGACCAGACTCGGGGTAGACTCAGCCTAGTTCATGGTGACCTCTGACACCACGACTACACACACCACCACATAACCACCTGCCCGCCTCCCCTCTCCCTCTACACGCACACGTACATCTTGCTTCCAGCCGGTATGCATCCTGAATTACAGGCCAGCCCCAGGCTCGGATGTACAGTACCGGGACTGTTGCTTGGCTGTCATCCAGGAGCGATCATGGCTAAGACACGACGCCGGTGGCATGGGGTCAAGCGTCGGGGTCAAGTGGGTTTTACCTTTCACCAAAGGGGGGATGGGGGCAGCACGTTGGTTATACTAGGGGGATGATGATAGGGGGAAGGGGGGGGGGGACGTGTCGGATCTTAAAAACTTAACTACACAAACTTATGAGAGTAAGAAGCAGAACAAGTTATTGTTAATATAAATAAATCTTGAATAAATAAAGCTTCGACTCCGCCTCGGTACACCATCAATACCCACAAGTCAATACAAATACAGCTTCGCTGACTTTCTAAGACTCCTCCCGGTCTCCACGAACCGCATGGCATATACTCTGCCCATAACTTATTAATTGCAGCCAGTATTACCTCCTGGCCATAGACGAACCAGAACAACAAGGGGCGACGTGCGGAGTGGCTTTAGCAAGGGTTAGGCGGCGAGTGTTCCCGAGGCCACACCTTAAACCATGTTTATGGATGAAGACGACTTGCAAAACAGAGATTATCCTGTAACGAGACCCAACAGAGGGCCCCGAGGCTGGATTCCTGACAGAGTTGACCCTCCAGTGACAGCCACAAGCATCAATCATGTTGAAGCACGCCATCACCTCCACACCGCCCCCCTATCACCAACAGGAGGAAACGCGCACCCTCCCTATCATTCCGTCATAAACGAACGAGCAGTTAATAAGCAGTTGTCGCCTAAGCTGTGACGTGACGGTGGAAAAAACGCAGACTGGTTCACAAATAATGACAACGTTGCCACGATTTTTTTTCCTTACGAAATCTTCACTTTAATTCAATGTGAGATTTCTGCCGTACTTTATTTATCTTAAATGTTAAACCAATCCAAGACAGAACTAGCGCCTGGCACAACTAGTCTGTTGACCGCTCAAGAGTATTTTACCTATTGTAGTCGTTTAATTACGTGTAGCGGCATTATATTTCCGTTAATACTATAGATAGGAGTTATACACGTCCACCTTGGTTTAATTTTTAAGTAACCACGCGTAAAAAAAATCTAATTACAGACAAAAAGGATTTCTACTCATCCGAAAAGAGTCAGCACAATTATGACCTGACTCTCAGTGACAGGTGTGACGATGTTGCGTTACGGTGAAGAAGTTCATGTACAAGTGAATACTGTATCCTTTGAAGGATTACATCTGCACAGTAGAGGTAAACTTACACTAACGGGTTCAACATCCATAAAGATGACTCGGTTCATCACACTAGGTGTTAAGGTAACCTATATGCAGGTAGCAGCGTCATTTTCATTAATCGGTGTTAAACACAACCCATCTACGCTAAATTTTCTCTGGATAAATCAAGTCCTGCGAGGTTACTACTATAATCATTGGTTCCATTTAAAACATTTTCCTTGTCACTATCGTTCATCTGCCTGGGTATCTCTCCACCAAGCTGGAATATATGTTTCACCCTTGTGACCCGTCCACGACACAGTACAACTAAACACCAGTGCACTGCACCTTATACTCCCAGTGGATGATCTAGAGTTTTATATCTCAATTTTGGACGAGTGTATTAATAACCTTGTTACGCGCTCAAAGACCTTCGCCGATGAAGAGCAAGAACATTTTAACTACTACTACCGTGGGTTATCGGTGGGTCGTGTCGGTGTTTCTCTCCGCCAAATTCCTCCCAGTAAACAACACAAAGGTGGCGACGACCCCTCGCCTGGGGCCCACAACGACCCGCGCCTTCACACCCTCAAGGACGCAACTCCCGCTAACCTGCGGGGTCCACACCACCTTACGGCGCCGCCCTGCCCACACCCGGGTCAGAGATCAAGGAGGAGAAAGTCACCACATGAACACCCCTTATTCCCCTTCTTCCACTTACTCGATTCTATGCTGTTCCTGTTCTCAAGTTCGCGCAGGCTTGTTTTAATTGTCGCGAACCTTCCTTCAAGCAAGTATATGAAACTACGGGACTGGGCATAACCTCGTTGACCATGTCTGAAGCAGACGACCTCCTGGAACAGTTCACAGAGGAGGTTTATGACGAGAATGATTCAGTTAACGTGGCGTCCGCTGTTACCAAAACACTGCTAACCTCCACTACAGTGGCTTAAACACTTGAAATCATTAACAATAACCCACCAACTTCACTTAAAACACTTTATCTCTCCTTTGCCTCTTGTCTCAAACTCTCGTGGTGCCCACCTCGGTACCAAAGGGCTTACAAGAAATTCCATCTCCTACACAGCCGCTCACAACTTTTTCCTCCATCTATCAGCCATTACCACATCTTTACGCTTGAGCACAACTTTAAAAACTCCATAAGCCGTTTATCATGTTCCCGGGTGCACCTTCAAGCAATACACCACATGCCGAGTCATTGGTACATCTCCAACAGTGACTCGACTAATTACGACTGTTTTAAGAGGTGGTGGTAAAAAATGGTAGAGGCTGGAATGCGTTAGTGTGGAGCAGGCAGTACATCACGTACCATAATCCGCCCGAGGCCTTCAAGCTCATCAACGCTACACCTAAAGTACCCGCGCCGAGTCATGTTAGTCTCCAGTCTCGACCTCCCACTGCCCACCCCCAACAACCTCCCCTCCCCCACAACCCCTGCCTAGCTTTCTTCCCGCCGACTGACACTTTTTTTTATCATGTTCGAATGCTCACCACCTGTACCCCTAATCTAGCCCACTGTCGCTTAATGAGTCTGCTAAGTGGTCCTACCAAGCAGTTTTCCTTCCCTGTATAACTGAACTACCATCCTCGGCACGAAACCCGGCCACAGGGAACGTCTGTGTCGGAGGAGTATTTCCCATATGGTGCACTGCCGGAGAGCCATCACACCGGAGATCTCGGGAGTTAACCTCCTTAGCACGATCGCTGCTCAGCTCTACCCCCCCACCTTCAACTGCCACCCCACGTACAACAGGGCCACACTTACCAACGGTACACCACCACCAAGAGGTTGTCCAGGGGGAAGGGTAGTACACCCAGCATCCAGAGCAGCGGAGAGGAGAGAGGGAGGAAGCGGCGATCATAACTATAAATCCCCACAAAACGCTGTTTTCCTTTACAAACGCCCTAATAACTATACTGTATATTATCTGGAAAATTTCCCGTTCTCACTTAAATTATGTGGTTAATCTATACTTAACCTACAATTTCAAACAAAGACGAAAATAGACAAATCGTGGATGCCAAGTGCAGTTTCGAATTACGAGAATAATCTTCCATGTGTTAAAAAAATAAGAATATTCGTAAGTATTAAAATGTGAAAAAATCCAAACGAGGATTATATATATATATATATATATATATATATATATATATATATATATATATATATATATATATATATATATATATATATATATAAAGCTATTAACTCTTATTTGAAGTTTAGTCCATCAATATATTTCAACTTCATATAGCTTTCAACAACAGCGTACACGTTACGAGCGACTCGATCATACTTAATTTTACTACGGTCATTGAATGGTGCCTTATATGTACACGGGCGTGGCACCTCATACAGTGGAACGATCGTCACTATCCCGTGGAGCCGACATGATCCCCCATCCTTGGGAGGTTAAGCTGAACAAGTGTCAGCTGCTGCCCGTGGTGCTCCTGGGTGAAGATGGTGGAAAGTTCCATCTTCCATCACGTTAGATCAACACACCGTTTACCTCTCTATAAAGTGACCATCCCATGACTCGCATCTACTGTACTATCTACTGACCTGGCTACACCGGTGAGGTCAACTGAACTGGCTCGGTGATCTCTAGCTACATGACCCAAAATAGATGCATACACAATCACTATTCATCGGCCCTACCAAATGTATTTAACCCGAGTGTGAACAAGTCTTGACTACATATTACAGAGGCAACAAAGACAACACTGTAAGCGACTGTGGTGGTGCGTGTTAGGGTCACTGACCTCCAGTTGCCACTAATGCAGGTCAACTCCTTACAATCTGCATTCCTTCTTCCTTGGATTTTTTTTGTTTCAGTGTATAAACTCACCATTTCCGATTCAATACATACATCCCCATGTACGTTGTTCACGGATCTATCGACTAAATTATGTGTGTGTGCAGCACCAGCAGCCGTGTATCACATAACACAACCTCCACAAATCATTGAGGGGTTATTTAACCTCTCCGTTTGTGTCTTTGTCCTAACAACCACAACCCCTTGATTACACCTCACACCATAAACGTCATGCATCGCTCCATTATAAGAGAGAAATGATTTGTTAGTCAAGTCAATTTAACTAATACAAATACTGTATAAAACACTCCCGAAGTGTCCAAGGTTCGAGGACAAGTGTACGGCACCTTTGGAAACGTCAACCCATAAGTAAAAACTCACATGTGGTAGTTTACTGTGGTTATGGCCTCACAATCGCCAGAAAAAAAAAACTCGAGTTGACAAGAATGCGAGTTTCAATCTATCAGTTACGCTTCCATATGATAAGTTCCTCCCTAAAATATTTGGTGATGTAAACTCGCTACGAAAAGTATCTGCAAGGAGGAGGAGTGGTCCCGATGGATGTCGTCCTAATGAACACGCGCCTCCTGTGGTTTCGGTAGGGTTGTTAAAATCTTTCGTCCGTCGTGTCATTGTCTAGCCAAAAATTTTGATGAGACTTTTTGCAGCGAGTGTACCCACGGTTTATTCGTCCATACCTGGGTCCCCACTTCTTTTCCCTTTTGGTTTACTTTGAAAATGTCACAAATTCCCCAGAATGTCTACCTACTATCAGTTCATGACCGTTGACACTTGTTACCTTAAGATCATCGGTGATCCCTTTACCAAACCTGACTTAACTGAACAGACTGATATTTGTCCTGTATAGTTAATGGTTTTGTTTTCAGAATAGACATAATGAGAATAGTGGTCATTCAGAGTTGAAATGATGGTAGTAGAGGAAACGTTAAGTTTCTGCACTCACATCTGGATACCTGTGTGAGGCTGGCGGACCCCATCAGTGTGGAAAATACAAACCACATCATCCTTCCTCCCTCGCTAGATAACCCGTGACCTCGTAAATCATCGACAAAGTGGATATTACCACAAAATGATCACCGAGTGTGGCTGAACGCTCTGCCTCACCACAAGGCCTAAAACCTCAATAGTTATTGGTCAATGCTGATGTGTAGCTGCTGGAGTGGCAGGCCGAGGTCAGTACTCACAACACATCACGTGCCCAGATCCAATAAATTTTATGATTTCATTTGACAGACAAATATATAAATCTACTGGTTTTTGCAGCATAAACATATATTTGTACAAGTGAACACCCAATGATGGATGGAAGTCTAAACGTGCGGGCGTGGCAAGCATCATAGTTTCTCCATCAACCCAATAATTACACACCATTTAACACGGAAAAACACCAGATAAATCTAAGATATTAAACCGCAGGTAACCATTTGAGAAAACGAGGAGTAACGCCTACCACAACACTATCAATAACAACTTGGTGGAGCCGGCACAGCCTCCTGGTAGGTCAGGCTGGGGGCTCCAGTAGTCAGAGAATTAGTTTAATTTAACGTAAATTCGGTATAATACGACACGCTTATATCCACACTAAGAGATCAGGTGTGACGTCAGTTTAAACCAACAGTCCACTGAATCCATTTATAAATCATAAAAAAAATGAGGTTTAATGTTGTTTTTCAATTGGTTTAGTTTAATTCATTTTTGTTTCCAGTTACGATTTTTTTCTTCATGTTCTTCAATGAAACACTAGAGTTAATAAAATCCGTTGCAGGTAACACGACAAAACTCCCCAATATAATGAGGACAAATGGAGAGTATTGATGGAATCCTAGACCCACATACGGTAACACGGCGGCAAGGATGGAGACTCATTTAATATGTTCTGAGATACCGTCCGTCCCCCCCAGCTACACGCCAGGGGATAATATTTACCTGTGTGTGTGCGCGTTAAATTACACCTTCAACAACATCCATACCTTCTCAGTAATAGGCGCCATAAGTCCTAGCCAGCGTTTACTTTGCCAGATAAATTTACTGTACATCATCTACGAACATTATTCACTTGTCTCTCAACAAGGTGTGTGTTGTACAGTATGTAACACAATGTACACCAACCTTGTAACGGGTTTACTCCGCTCAGCTAACAGAGATTAATGCCTACTACACTGGACAACCCGGTTTACCTTATCCGTTCAGATACACGTCAGGTTTAAATCTTCTTGAGGACCCCGTCAATGGAGTCCTAACTTCAAAAACTGAGACCTGAGGACCCGAGTGTTCCTTCTGACGGTGTACTCCGCCCATCAATAGCGCTCCTGCTGGTCGCCCACACCCATCCCAGCCCAATTCTTTTATGGCAGTTCAGACGGGGACATGTACCTAGTATAATCATATTTCATCGGCACTGTACTACTATTTTTTACAAGTTAGTCCATACTGCTAATACACCCATGTTAGAGGTGAAGAAGGTAAATTTTTACATTGTTACTTGGAACTACTGCAGTCTCCCAAGATATTAGTAACCAACACTAAAGCAGAAGCATAACCTAACGCGAGTTTGGGTTAATGAAGGAGTAAGAAAAGCGTGTGCCACACTAAATCAACAGGTGAAAGGAAGGTAACAGTTTCAGCCCACTCACCGATAATGATCCTGGAACCATCTTATTAAACAAATAATATTTAACACACCTCGAGGGAAAATATTTTACAGCATAAGACCAACCCTCGAATAATTGAAGATCCTTAACTGAATGTTTATATTTCAAGTTAATAGGAGCATGAGAGGTGTCCAGGGATGAAAATGGTGAGTGGGTGTACATCTCGGGTACAAGAACCTCCGTCAGCCTCATAACACCCGCAGGAGTGCATGAGGATGCCCAGGGAGTAACAGCATCAAAGACAGGCTGTGCAAGAGACGTGTGTAGGCGTCTTGGTAAAGAAGGAAGAAGGTGTACTCACGGACTTGTAGACGTTGCCCGTATGTTGTTGTGTCTGTTCCTCGCCCTGTAGGAGCCCAGCCCGGAGAAGAAAGCCAGAGAACCGTTAGTCAGGAGCCCCTCTGGTGGGGGGAAGGCCACCACTAGGCAGGTAAGGGTTGGGGGGCATGCAGGGAGGAGGTTGGCCACTATACACCTAGTAGATTATCTGGACGCTAACTTGGACTGTAGAGTTGTAGGGATAAGGCAAGAGGAGGAGAAGGTATACTGGAGGGTGGAACAGCACAGGGAACAAGGGAGGACAGAGTGGTAGGTACACAGGAGGCAGCAGTGAGTGAGTGAGTGAACAAAGTTTGGGGGCAAAACCAGCGGATACGAATTCTGGATGGGTTCGAGGCAGGCAGAGGGGTAGGTACAATGTAAGGTAGAGGGACAACACACTACCATCATAAAAATGGTTATTATTTTTTTCTAGAGGGGGGGAGGGGGGGGAGGCTGGCTCAAGATTCAACAAGTTCCGACAAAGAAATTCCTTAATATCTTAACGTGAATCCGTAAACGTAGCGACATCATGGTGGGTGAGTGTAAAACCTGAGCTTTCGTTTCACAAGACACTCGAGTCAATCCCTTTAACTTTTGGGTTATCTAAATGTCTATTGCGTTACCGTTTAATAGTCGTTTTAAATAGGAAGGTTTGAGACTAGTAAAAGCCAAGATGATGATAACCCACACAAGGACACAGCGCGATAGGGTAGCCGAGCATTATCTAATTTAGTGTACAGTACCGCCAGTGTCAGGACCACGGCGACACATGTGACGCTAGTAGCAACTGTTGTGTGTCTCAAGTTTATATTTATTGACTTTAGAAAGGGGGAAATCAGGCTGTGCCATAGATCTATTCACGAGTAGACCGTACACACAGCCCTGCAGGACACCCATTAGTGTACGTCATCATAGCATATAACCCATCAAAGTAGTTTAGTATTAATTACCACAAACCACATCCATTAGTTATGCACTAAACCCACCCTCGAGGAAATACTGTACAGGATTCTTTTTTAATGAAATACTTTAATAGTCTGTATGAATGGGATAATGCAAATGTGCAAATGCTTAAGCAAATTTGGTCCTCGACTCGAAAATTCGATCCTTACTAACATGGTGCAGGGGGAAGGCAAAGCACTTGTTGGCAGGACACCTTATATACATCCTTGTGTGAAGCTTGTGATAAAAAAGAAACCTCCCAGGGCTTCAGGTGCTACTCACAACCGCTATGGCTGATAAGGTGACCGAATTGCCAAAGGTATATAATCCTCTGCGGTGTCTTTAATAAAGTGCGGAGCTAAGTGGAGATAAACGCACTTGGAGATAAAAAAAAAGGGGGGGGGACGCGCGCAACCTACCCACGCCACTCACCGAATCATTTTTTTTACCGAGATGTGGAAATGACGAGCAAATGGGGAGGAGGGTGATAATGACAGGAGAGGTCATGAACCTACTGGTGTTGGCAGAGGTCATAAGGGGAACAGGTGTAGTGGCAGAGGTCATGAGGGATACAGGTGTGGTGGCAGGGGAGGTCATGAGGGGTTACAGGTGTGGTGGCAGGGAGGTCATGAGGGATACAGGTGTGGTGGCAGGGGAGGTCATGAGGGTTATAGGTATGGTGGCAGGAGGTCATGGATACAGGTGGTGGCAGAGGAGGTCATGGGGGATACAGGTGTGGTGGCAGGAGGCCATGAGGGATACATGTGTGGTGGCAGAGGTGGTCATGAAGGATACAGGTATGGTGGCAGGGGAGGTCATGAGGGTTACAGGTGTGGTAGCAGGGGAGGTCATGAAGGATACATGTGTGGTGGCAGGGGAGGTCATGAGGGATACAGGTGTGGTGGAGGGTGAGGGGATACATGTGGGTGGCAGGGGAGGCCATGAGGGATACAGGTGTGGTGGCAGAGGGAGGTCATGCAGGGGAGGTCATGGGGATACAGGTGTGGTGGCAGAGGTCATGAGGGATACAGGTGTGGTGGCAGGGGAGGTCATGAGGGATACAGGTGTGGGAGGGGTGGTGGCAGAGGTCATGATGGATACAGGTGTGGTGGCAGGGGAGGTCATGATGGGATACAGGTGTGGTGGCAGGGGATGAGGATCAGGTGTGGTGGCAGGGGAAGTCATGATGGAGACAGGTGTGGTGCAGGGGAAGCATGATGGAGACAGGTGTGGTGAGGTCATGGAGGATACAGGTGTGGTGGCAGGGGAGGTCATGATGGAGACAGGTGTGGTGGCAGGGAGGTCATGAGGGGATACAGGTGTGGTGGCAGGGGAGGTCGAGGGGATAGGCCATGAGGGATACATGTGGTGGCAGGGGAGGTCATGAGGATGCATGTGGTGGCAGGGGAGGTCATGAGGGATACAGGTGTGTGGTGGCAGGGGAGGCCGAGGATACAGGTGTGGGCAGGGAGGCCGTGGGGATGGTGTGGCAGGGGAGGTCATGAGGGATACAGGTGTGGTGGCAGGGGAGGTCATGAGGGATACAGGTGTGGTGGCAGGGGAGGCCGCGGAGGGATACAGGTGTGGTGGCAGGGGAGGTCATGAGGGATACAGGTGGTGGCAGGGGAGCCATGAGGGATACAGGTGTGGTGGCAGGGGGGAGGATACAGGTGTGCAGGGGAAGTCATGATGGAGACAGGTGTGGTGGCAGAGGAAGGAGACATGAGGGGAGGCATACAGGTGTGGTGGCAGGGGAGGTCATGAGGGATACAGGTGTGGTGGCAGGTGAGGGTCATGAGGGACAGGTGTGGTGGCAGGGGAGGTCATGAGGATACAGGTGTGGTGGCAGGGGATGTCATGAAGGATACAGGTGTGGTGGCAGAGGTGGTCATGAAGGACAGGTGTGTGGGGAGGTGATGAGGGGATACAGGTGGTGGCAGGGGAGGTCATGAAGCATACAGGTGTGATGGTAGGGGAGGTCATGAGGGATACAGGTGTGGTGGCACGGCAGGTCATGAAGGATACAGGTGTGGTGGCAGAGGAGGTCAATGATGCATACAGGTGTGGTGGCAGAGGTGGTCATGAGGATACAGGTGTGGTGGCAGGGGAGGTCATAAGGGATACAGTGTGGTGGCAGGGAGGAGGGATACAGGTGTGGTGGCAGGGGAGGTCATGAGGGATACAGGTGTGGTGGCAGGGGAGGTCATGAGGGATACAGGTGTGGTGGCAGGGGAGGTCATAAGGGATACAGGTGTGGCGGCAGGGGCATGTCGTCAAGGAAACAGGTCATAACAGAAGAGGGCAGCAGTGAGGGGCAGTGTACAGGAGTGCCAAACCTCGGGCTGAGGTATGGGCGTCTTTAATTAATCCAAGGAGGGTCATACATGGGTACTGACCTTGGTGGGCGAGGGTGGCTGAACCAGGGGGGGGAAGGGAGGGGTCATGGAGGAGAGGGATCCAAGAAAATATGTACATTTACAGCATGCAGATTAGTACATGGACTGTACAGGTTATAAATGTCAAATTATAAAACCGTTATGTACATATGTTCACCGAGATGAAACCCCAAGTTATTGTAGTTACTCTGTGGGAAAGATATTAAGAGTTAAGGTATATTAAGGATATATAAACATGCACATGCTGGGAGCCCGAGATAAACAGCTAGGTAACACACCCACCGCAGCCCTCAATACTTACACTAACAGGCCACACACGGCTCTCCAAATACTAGTTTAAAACACAAGCACGCGGTAAAATGTGTTACCCAGCCTTTAATCTCTTCATTAAATGTTAATGTGGACTAGTATCCTGTCTATATTAAAGCTAACTGTAACTAAACTCACTTAATATATACAATATATAGAGGGTCCTCCAGGAACAAGCATCATCTGGGTGCAGGGGAGACCGCTGGTGGTGGAGACATGCGTGTTGCACATAGCACCTCACACACCCCGGCCAGGGTCTAGCCATGCATACAGGATCTCGTAACGTCATACAACTCATCCATACAGTGATCACCCGACTTGCATCCCACAGGTACTGGAGGGCAAAAATCCACACCTGACATGCTACCATACCATACACATCAGGAAAGGTAACCGTAATATCAACTACGGTGTGTAATACCTGGTTATAATTATGGAAATGGAGAGAAAAATCTTGACATAGGATAGCTACATACAGTATATGTAAGTGAGTAATAGTGGTAGAATTAGCGGTGTAAAGACGTGCTCTTCATCAGCCTCAAGAGGACGCAGGGAGGAACAAGAGGGCGGTGATGGTGGGCCAGGGAAACAATGCCATCGACGCCTCATCTCCCATCACAACCAACTAGTTATTTACCCATCTTTACGACACCAGTGTTTCAATATCCCTTCTCCCCCTCCTAACCCTCCCATTTTTAGATTAGTCACGCTACATGTGTGCACAAGCTCCAATAATACGTTCCCAATGTTACATGCTGAACTGGAACCTGAACCTGCCAACAGTTTACTACTAGAAGACCTTTGCTCTACATTTTATCAATAAACACTTGTCACGAGCGTTATGAAGTTTCTCCTGTATCAAGCGTTGATTCCTTATCTCCACCCCCCGCCCCTCGACCCCCGCCGGGAGATGCCAAGGTCTGGGAAGAGAAACTAATGAGACGTCTGTCGAGCCGAGGTTAACGGAGCTGGCACTGTGTTCCCAGGCGTACCTACATCTATTATTTGCCTCCCCTTCCCTAGCTACACACCCTCCCTCACGCCCCCCAAAACAACCCTCCCCGTACTCACTATCACATCCAAAATCGATGATGGTTCCCGAACATGTCAGTGCGGGAAGCGACGTACAAGTCACCACACTCTTGTCTTGAATCGCGTGTTCGCATCTGAAATACACGAAACGCAGCCCTCTAAATCCTTCCCAGCGTGAGAATACCCAGGGGGTAGATACCCATCATTATGCTGCCAACACAGAACACCTGTGTTCGACAACCGCCCTCAGAGAGGCAATTACACAAAGACTGGAAGCTGTAATCACCCCGACTTTAACCACACCATCCTCACCGAGCAATCTTCCGTTTGCTTAACGTTCACTGTAATTATAATGTTTACCACAGCCAACAGGAGTACTCACGCTCCTGTGCATTCTACTTATTACTTGAACGGAGCCAATAACTGAGAACGACGTTTGCCAACATTATACTTTCGATAAGTCACATCATGGTTGAAGATAACTATTTAACAATTATAATACAAGTTATTTATGTTACTGCATAATATATGATGGGCACCTATAGTTACATTATTAAAAAATAACCGTTACAATAAGGACTTGCATTATTGGCTAATAAAATAGTGCACCGACTCCTCTCACAGCGGACCCTTATGAAGGTAACCCTCGAAAACGTCTTTAGTGTACAGGGGCCCCTATACCAGCCTCTCTATGTCCTAGGCGCCATATTTATGATAGCTATGGTACGCAGTGAAGGGAGAGGGTTGTGTGGTGGAGGCAGACCCGTACTCTCTCATTATCGTAGTGGTGGCTGGCACTTACTATCAGCAGTGGTTGTACTAGTACCACGTCATCATTATGCAGCAGACATCACAGTCATTAGTTGCCCGTCATGAGAGACTTGTGGAATAAGTCATAATAGCCATCTCAACAAGGAAGGGGCGGGGCTCTATTGCTCTCTGAATACTCATTAATCTATCAGGTTGGTAATGACTGCTCCTAAAGGGGTAACGTAAAACTTTAACGGTGGTGGTGGCTTTCAGCAGATACTAGGGAGAGGTGACGGTGTGGTGCCGCTACTACTATCGCCAGGTAACCTTATCATGCAATATTCTTATCGTTTTGATAAACTAGCGACACGATCGCGACCCCTGCCAATCTGTACGAGTCAGAAGACTGCATTATCCAGGTCGTCAGTGGCAGCTGACGTCACCCTAACAGAAAGCTGCAGGATTCGCAATCATTATGATGTCGACCTCTCACAGAGTTTTCACTAACGAGCGACGATGTCGTATTGTATTATTGGAAGCTATATTTCTTCAGTGCTAAGTGGCGAGGTACAGGACTTGATACACTGTGAGGCTTCAATCATATAAACTTTAGTGTGATCAGATATTAAGTCCCATTAGTCTCATTCTCCAATTGCTCACCAACTTATATCTTTACAAATTACAATTTAATTTCATTGCATTCTTACTCACGTTCATAGGAAAGAATGGAGATCACCTCTCTTCTTGAGACATCCCCCTTTAACCTCGACTTCCTTACCCAAACAAACTCCAGTATCTCCTGCCGGGGAGGGGAGAGTCACTAGTCTAGCCACTCTCTCCATTTGTTTACTCTAGCATCACAATTAACCACCAAACCAAAGTCGCCGCCCTCCAGCTCTCCTTACCACCACTTATCATATGCGTAACCGTTATAGTCCATTAGATAAAACAAATATATATATATACACAGTAGTACCCAAGGCAGCAAACCTTACGAGAAAGTTCCTCTGGACTCTTCCCAGGACTGGAGAGAACGAACATCTTTTTCCAGATAATACACCCGATTCCAGTGAGGGCTGTGGGAAAGGCATATGCAGCGGACGGCTTGATCACGTCGAGAATAAATCCTGTGTGGTGTTGGTGATAAGGATTCTTGGAAGAGACGTGAACCTCTTACCTCATTCCGACAAGGTCCCCGAGACAACACACGCCCACTCATGATTGTTGTATTTTTACCAAGAATAAGCAACTCGTTCAATTATGCTTGCACCCCTTTTCTCTTCCCTTCACCATACTCAATCCCCTTTCCCATACTCCCGTCATCCTCCACAAAATAATATTCGCCATTACTCGGGGCTTCCTACTGATGACAGCCCCTAAATATCTTACTCGAACCATTGTTATCGCATTCCTTACGAGAGAAGTGAATGAAGACCAAACAATCACCTTGACATTTTAGCCGATCCACCAGTCGATTAATTCTCGTCCAAGAGCCAGCGAAGACCTCCCAACACCCGAATACGCTTGGAACTAAAACAAGATTTCCCATATTTACTGTGCCGTCAATAGCGCTTTTCTGGGAGGATATTTGGAATTTATTTTCATCTATGTACAAGTGTCAAAGGTGGGCGTGAGGGGGGCGAGGGCGTGCGGGCAGACAAAAGTATAAGAAGGTAATGTGGGGTTTAGGGGGCGTGTGGCATCACGTGCAATACTTTACTCCCTCCTTCGTGCTAGTTGACATTTATCTTTACACACCATCTCAAGAGCCTCTTACGATCTATAAGGCAACGTATTAAAAAAATAGTTTCATCCCTATCTATATCCTTAACATTAAGGCGAGATGTGCCCAGTTTATTTACTTCCCAAACAGATCCAACCCTGTAAACAAGCCCCCCAGGATTGTTGCCTAGCGGGACCAATTCACGAGAAAACTTACTTACAACACCCTCACAACCTTATTAGACTCAGTTTACCCCCTCAACCTCCTCTCTGTTTCAACTCGGACATCTCACCCCCCTCTCCGCCCACCACTCATCACCCCGTATTATCTTGTCTGATGAAAAACTAAATTAAAATCTCTGGTGCATCTCCGGTAAGACCAACTCCGTGGTACCTCTGGGCTGATGAAGACCTATTACGAATTTCACAGGGACTAATATCAAGAGTGAAGACATCAACATTACAGCATGCTAGATGTTAGAAATAAACTCATAACACGTTAATGTAAATAAATACTTTGGAGAGTGAAATAATGAAAAGGAAAAAAGGAAAAATGAAGGACGCTGAAGGAAGAAGGCTCTGTGTTGGAAGATCTATATTCATACTACAATAGAACATAGGAAGTAATCATAATTCACAAGATAATTATTGATAATACAGGAGAATGCGAGAGACCAAGGACTGTAAATGTTTATACAGAACAGAATAAGATGTCTAAAAAACAAAGAGCTTACACTACAGAAAAGATACATGTATCTCTTATAGTTAACTGCTTTACATACTCTCTCTCTCTCTCACACACACACACACACACACACACACACACACACACACACAAAAGAACGTACACAGTGGACGTCAAAGAGGAGGGAGGGAGGGAGGGGCCATCTATCAGGCGCCATCATCACTCGCAGGTACACCACACACCAGGTCAACATTTAACCTTTTACCGTATCAGACCAAGAGGACCAGCAAGCCTGAATTTGCAAGTCTAAACATATTGGTGCAGCCTGACCTAATATTCTCCCCTCCTTTCACCACCAGTTTACTCTTACACACGAAGCGTTAAATGCTTTCAAGGTCCTGAGGGAACACTACTGGCACTCCCGGGACAAAAGTGCCATACAGTATATAATTTCAAAGGGGAGGGAATGACTACAGCGCCATGAGTTGTTTAACATCTATACGTCAACTTGAAAAACGTCAACTGGGAAGGATCAAACATCACACCACTTGCCGTCTTGCTCTCTCTAATACACACAAGTATATGCACATACACAACTACATGTATACACACACAGGATTGTTCAACAATGACCAGGACAATATGTGACAGGTAACCACACAGCACCAAGTCCTCAGTCTTAGGGGGTTAAGGGAACTCTTGATATAAAGTGGAGCTTCTCTAAACAACCAATCACTGATGTACGGACACGCAAATCATGCGTTTACACACACTTTATATAATTAACACACTTTATATAATTAACACACTTTATATAATTAACTATAATATTAAGCTTTCTACATGATCCCTACACAATATAAACTCATACAATGCACAGAGCAGCACCTAGATGCTTTCTACGTTAACACAAGATCTTAAAGATGTCCACACAAGTGGCAGAGCTGCACAAAACTCGGCTAGAATTTATACAAGGGTCACCTAGAGGTGAGAGGGATGGCAACAACTTACGGATGCTCCGCCCTTGGCCTTGGAGGCGGCGACGTAGGCCAGGTACTGGATAACCTTCTTGGTGTTCTCCGTCTTACCAGCGCCAGACTCTCCCGTACACAGGATGCTCTGGTCCTCCCGATCTGCAACACACACAAAGATATCAATATTGAAAACTTAATTTGCATCACAACATAATATCTGCATCACAACATAATATCTGCATCACAACATAATATCTGCATCACAACACAATATCAAGTATAACCACAGTACACCAAAGAAGTGCACGCAGCAAGAAGCACCTAGTATGTAAAGTATCCGAGTATGTAATTTAATGAATTTTAATCCGTATGTATTCATTTACAATTATTATTAAAGTAAATACGTACGGCATACATTTGTCTACAAGTGTACATGTGCGACAACATATGCGAGTAGTATTTGTTATACGTCATAAAATATTCTGGTGACCTAAAACTACTGTACTGGCAATTAGAGAGCAAACGAGAGAAAAAATTATCATTTGGGTCAAGACATTCGCCCTTTTAGGTCCTCGTTGCTCGGTAGAAATAACTGACACGAGAGCCACAATAACCCGAGTGTCCGGCTTGTCAATAACCAACTGGCGGCACCATTGTCAGTCACCTTAGTGTTGATCAGATAAGACAACCGGTACTGCAGTGCGGCACAGTCACCTGTCTGTCTGGCTGCTACAGAACCCGGGACATACTTTATTGAACTTTATACTAACACTCATTAACCTCCACACACCTGATCTTTCATGCTTCTGGTCGTGGTTTTAATTATATCGAGATTAAATCGTTATTTCCAACTGTTCTGCATTGTATTCCTCTCAACCACACTTAAGACAAAATCATCATCATGTGTGGTAATTTGTCTTCGCAACTTACAAGACGACATAACATCTGGTGATTAAAACTCTTAAAAAGGTTAGAAGCTATCTGTCATTGTCTTACATGTGCATCCACGACCGTAAGTGCGTATGTAATTTTGCGTGCAGTTCTTGTGTGTACAGTATTTGATATAAGCGTTGCATCGGATTATTTTTAAGGATTTTGCGTGCACGTGAACATACAACAAATTACAGGTATTGGGAACACTTTGTAGTTACCATAACGCAAATCAACAAGGTAAACAAACAACTTCTACATTCTTCTCAATATATATTTTCCATCTTAAAACAAAGGCGAAATTCACCCTTTTAACAAAATCTCGAGTCGATCCTTAAACTACACCGACTACTGAACTAAATATTTCCAGGAATTATTCTTGATTCGATGAATATCCGGAGTGTGAAAAAAAAACAGTGACCAAAGACTCCACAGCAGATATAATATACGCCATATTATATAATCCACAAATACAAAACTGACAAGAACAAGCAACTAATACCCAATGGCAAAAACTCAATACACCGGCGCACAGTACAACCATCCTCCTTTTTCGACCCAGAGCCTTATCGCTGGGAACAAGGGAGAGAGGTTGAAGAGGATGCCATACATTACACAATATACTGGTTATAAAGACCCATGCGAAGTGTCAAGTCAAGCTTTGATGGAGGTACAAGTAAGAGCACCTGAAGGGCTGCAACACGTCGAGAAGAACCAGACTCAAAGAAAACAAGTCAAAGTACACTCAGGTTGAAAGTCGAGAAGGTAAATGGAGAAGTAACGAGATTACAGGCCAAGCATGAGGTGAATCCGTAACGAGTTGAGAATGAAAAGATAAAGAGCAATGACCCTGAGATTGAGTTCAGTTTCTCACCGCCACATCAACTCACTCGGCGAATGGGTGTTACCTTATACCTACTAAGACAGTAGTTTTTTTTTTTAATACAAAGTACATAATTTAAAAAGGTCAAACAAGCGTAAATACACATGACAAACTACTCTTGAAAAACGACCTTTTAATTGTCTGCTGCAAATGACGTACAGCAGTGTAACAAATGAATGACTATGTAATGACGGTACAGCACGAAGGCCGCACTCATGAACTGATCCGGGGTGTTTTTTTTAAGGCTTCATGTGAGCCAAGTCCTAGCCGCTGTAAACGAAGGTACAAAGTTGGTTTCACCGTGGCAGCTGTTAAGAGCCGAGTGCTGCCTTGGCTAGATCAACGACAGAATTGAGGAGTCTTTCTAAAGTTATCTATAAACTGTTGTACTCAGATAGATAGATAGAGATAGATAGATAGATAGATAGATAGATAGAGATAGATAGATAGATAGATAGATAGAGATAGATAGAGATAGATAGATAGATAGATAGATAGATAGATAGATAGATAGATAGATAGGACTACTCACAAGCTAGCGAGGACCCAAGAATTTTGTATACCATCAGTTTGCAAAAGTAATCACGTGGCGCAACCACTTCACTCTACACTACTGCCTCCCTAGGGTAGGCATTTGAACTATACAAGCAAGCACGAGGTGGGGGCACGAGAAGAGGGGGTTGTTTGTAGAATAAGCAAGCTAGGAGGGGGCTGGACACAACGCGCCTTGTTTCCCGCTCAGCTGATGACCGTCTTCACACCACTAATGAACGACAATATCCACCGGCAGCTCCGCCCACACCATTAATCACCAAGAATTACTTTCGCAAAACAGTTTAGTATAATTAATTCTGCCAGCGATCTAACACCACCGTACCATTATCACACAGTGGCAGCATTTGGACAACTAATGTTTATCAACTGGCACACGACCCCTATTACCCAGCTAGTTAAGGTTGTGTACAGTCTTGGGGGTACTACAGTATTACAACTGACACGTATTACCCAACTGCTCATTGTAATAAAATCACAAATTTTATTTACGGTTGTGAGAATATGGGAGACGGGGGGGAGGGAGGTGAAGAGGTAATCCTAAATAAATAGGAGGGCAAAAAGTTATACAAACTGCAGTAATTGTAAAACTTACCAAAACAAGATAAAAAAACTTATGTTTAAACTGTGAACTTTAAACATTCATGAATATTCAAGACAGAAACTTAACTGTGCCTGAGGTGGGGAGGGGGCAGTGTGGAGGGTGAGCGTTGAGTGGGTAGGACACGGTTGCTACAGGGTCTCGCCTCCCACATGTACTCACACCCATCACCAGATTAGGCTATTTATCAGTGTGCATGAACTACACATCTCACTACAGCAGCTTCTCCGATGTGCAGCCTAGCACCAACACATCGACCTCCCCTACACATACACTGTACACAATTACCAACACCTACCGTACCGTCAAAATGTGTCCATTTTCTCTAACACCCTAAAGATACGTACCGTCTGATTCTACTGTACAATGTCGATAACTTATTACCGGGTACACTGAGGGTAGACAGTGTGCGTAACGAAGAAAGAACAAAGCAGGAAAGACTATACATTCTTGATACGTTTTTCAATGAGCAGAGAAACAGACAAACAAACTGCACACCACCATACAATAAACATGTTGATGCTCCATAACTTGCCGCACAGACCGCACAGACCATTAGCCAATAACACCCGACTTCACTAGCAACTACTGGAGAAATAATTATAACGCACCCTGAAGAAAAAGTAAAGCAATAGACAAATTAAGGAAAAAAAAATAGCAGTCAGAACTTAATATAAACCACGCGGTCAAGAAATGTTTATCATGAAAGAAAACACGATACATCATCTTAAATTTCCCCCAAGAGTGGCGCCGACAATAATATGATGCAGGTGTTGCTTCCTTCCATTATAACGTAAAATGAAGGTACCTTACTAGTAGGCGTGGCCACACCCTGTGTAAACGAGGGAGGTGTGGCACACTAAACACCGCCCAGGATAACGTTACCGCTTCACACTTTATAATTAAGTGTTGTCCCCTCTCCGACAGGTGGCGTCAAACACAGGTGTACTTACGTGGGACAGCTGCAGCACGAACATTTCATTTACACTACACATCTAGTGACTGCAATGTCACTCTGCTCAAGGTGACATTTGTATAAATTAACTTTATTTATTAAAAAGTTTCATTCGTTTGGAAAAAAATAATCAGTTTCATGAGTCACTGTTATTTAAGGTCCAACTGGCAAATTTATGTAACTTTTTAACCTCGTCATGTACCCAAATTTCTACCCAGGAGCAGTAAGGGGACAGTGGAACACGGGCGACCAGTGATGGGTACAGAGGAGGGGGAGAAAGGGTGTCAAGTAACACCATCATCTGAGAATTCAAAGAGCGAGTCAAGCTTCATCCTCACGTACACCAACCATCACCCAACGCTCTCTACCACACGTCTCTCAAACCAACTACAGGTGCTTGTGACGACGATGACAATATCATCATCTTCGGACCAACTAACAAAATCCACCACTTCTTATTTAATGATTAAAATAAAAAAAGAACATTATCCATAATTCCGTCCAAGTATTCACACTAGAGTATAAATAAAAGTTGTTGTCGTGGAGTTGGTTAAGCAAGTATTAGACCCATAACTTACCACACTACCATGTTAGAAGATGAGTGTTGGTGAGGATCAGATTCCTACTTGGAGGTTTCATCCCGCCAACTCTCCCCCCCACTACCACCCTGGGTCACCACAACACCCACTACCTAATACTCACCCCAGTCCCACCACTCTCACACCACTGCAACGGAGGTAAACACACACACCTCTCCCATCTCGTGTTTATACATAATTATCTCCCAATACGGCATCACCTCATTAACTGCGACAACACTGCCCTTGTCAGACGTCTGTTATCCACAAAACTAGCTACAAGATTCAGGGCTGTGTGTTAAAATGCTTCATACACCACCACCCATAGT
The DNA here is from genome assembly GCF_018991925.1 of Homarus americanus. Taxonomy (NCBI): domain Eukaryota; kingdom Metazoa; phylum Arthropoda; class Malacostraca; order Decapoda; family Nephropidae; genus Homarus; species Homarus americanus. The sequence continues at coordinate 81,932 of NW_024753943.1, forward strand.
CTGTATTATGTGAACCTCCACCCACACTCGTGTTGTTTCCTCAGCCATCGGACCTGCCGTACTCTGGAGCCCTGATTTATATCTGCTGGTGATACACGGTGGGGAGCTTGAACGTATGTGTGTGTGTGTGTGTGTGTGTGTGTGTGTGTGTGTGTGTGAATATTAGGTTTGCGACACTAGACGAAACAACCCGAAAGACGATAATATTCACGAAGGGAAAAGTAACGTGACCAGCTGCAGCAAAAGACGCGGGCGATGATAGGATCAGTGGTGCCAGGGGAGACATGGAGTGGGGAGGGAGGAAGGGTGTAGGATGCCGATGCCACTGGTGACAAGTCATATAGTTTTGTGCAATTTTAGTGTGGGGAAGGAGGGGAGCGAAGGAGGGCCAGAAAATACAAACTATTCTTTATTGAGGAACCTGTGGATGGAGCGAGGCCTTTAAAATCAGAGGAACCTCAACACAATGCGAGTTAGTGAGAGGCCGTAAAATCCAGTTGTGGGTAGTGATGTGCGCGCGCGTGTGTGTGTGTGTGTGTGTGTGTGTGTGTGTGTGTGTGTGTGTATCGTCCTGTTACACGTGACCGAAGGAGGAACTAGCATCATCACGGACCACAGCTCGTATATCTTTATACTTGAGCTTAAGGACGTCACCTGCTTAATCCACGTGCTGGCAGGTTATACGGGGCACAAACACGTGAACAAGCCGAGATTAATGTTCTACATAACTTGAAAGGGCACCTCCACCCAAACATTTCCTGAGGGAGGGGGAACTACTGGGGAGAAAGTGGCAAGTGTATTCTTTTAAGTGTGATCTTTATTATTTGTTAAATATTTAGTGAGTTCCATATATTAATTATAAAATTTGCAATTATTTTGTTTGCAATGTAATATTATTACAGTAAATAAAACACGAAAAAAAATTGCGGCAGCGCCCAAGAGAAACATGCATGGGGAGAACGATATGCAGGGGCCCCCTCGCATGTACAGTCCCCTTCACTCGTGCGTTTACAGGGGCTCGTCAGGTTTTGTGCAGTGTGGCAGCCCTGTGTTTGTTTACATTCGACAGAAGGAAACTCGCAATATTAAACATACTGTGGAATCACAGTAAAAATATTAAAACGAATATCTCAAAAGTAATGATTTGTTGAATGCTTATATGAAGAGCCCCTGTAAATGCACTAGTGAGGGGGACTGTATACACGTACGTACGTGTGTGTGTGTGTACCACCCAACCCCACAAACTTTTAAGATCCTTCGTGTTGTGTGAAGTATGAGTGCAATGTTGTGGGGCGCGTGTAGGAGAACTGGCCTCTCGGGTGGGTCATGGGCGGTGTCTGGGCCACGATGGGTGCTTCACACTCCTCTAAACACCTCGTGTGCTCTTTTACTCGTTCCTTGGGGTGTTACTCTTCACTGTATTATGTTAACTTCATCGACCAGTGCTAACGTGTTTAAAAAATTTACCAGTCTTCAAGCAAACCAACATTTGAAGAAATAAACAAACAAAACACAGACCAAGAGATACAATCATCATCATCATCATCTGCGCAGCTCAAGAGGGCGAGAAATACCACCACACGCTCACATTAACCTCCCTTTTTCATCCATATTATCTCCGAACATAAAATTAACCTCACCTGAAGGATTTATTAGGCAAAGCATGACTATTCGCTCACCTAGATTCAGCATATTTAACGTGAAAGCAAAAAGAGAGGAGAGTGTGTGTGTGTATGTATGAACGTGTTGAGTGTGAGCGTGTACGGCAGGGTTGGCAGTCCTGACCAATAAAATATACAAACTTTTTACCAAGTTATTTTATAAACTTATGCAACATTTAAATTCAACTCGTACTTCGGACCTTGAAATCTCACCTGGTACTCTTAAGTGACGTCATCTCGGGTGTTATCCGAGTGCCCACCCAAGGCAGCCTGCTCACCCACTGCCGTAACTCTTTAAACAATACATTCACATTCCCCTAATTTATTCGATCAATTCCATTTTCCAACAGTTCCCAACTTTACGACCAGTGGCAACTCTGGCGTGAGTATGTACTGTCTGTATACGTACTGTGCGTGTACAGCAGTGGTTCTCAACCTTGTTTGCCCCATGCACCCCTTTCACCATATGTCTGAATGTCATTCCCCCCTCCCTTCCAAGATTGTCTGCCTCAAAAAGTGCATTCCAAATAATATGCATATAATACTGAAAATCCTAAATTTTTTCCATATTAGTATCAGTTTCCCTCCCCCCCCTGAAAACCTGAGGGGGGAAATTCCCCCCTGGTTGAGAACCCCTGGTGTACAGTGTTCGAGCATGTACACGTGTATCACCCGTGTGCTTCAGGATGTGTTGTGAGGATCGGAATCGTTTTATGATAATCCTGCCGACTTTATCACCACCTAACAGTACAAGTATCTGGCAGCATACACACTAACCCGTCCACACAGAGCCCGTGTGTCCTCGCCGTGGCTGTGTGATCAACAGTGTACTCCCTGCCCCACCCTGTGACGTCACTAACGTCAGTACACACCAGGTGACGTCATCAAGGAAAGCGTCTCCTATAAATAACAGCAGCAGTGCCAGAATCTCAAACCCCCCCTCCCTCCCTCTACTGGCCCCGCGTTCCTCCATGTGTGACGTTACTAGAGGCAATGGCCGCTCTTAAGGCCAAGCACATGAAGTGGGTGGGGTGGGGTGGGGGTGGGGTTGAAGAGTTGGTAACCCCCCTCCCTCCTTCCCTCCTCATCGAGGTCCACCTCGAGCGTGCCGTACATGGCCACATCTCGGCATCATGAGGGCCGCCGCTGCCTCATACCGAATAAGGCAGGAGGAATGGACACGCTGCCCCCCTAATGTGGGCTGCTCTTGTACAGTGACAGAGTTAGACGACGTGCTATATCCCTAGTATCTGGGCACACCTATCATCCTCCCACCTGTGACGTAAATATTCGTTCACACGATAAAGAACTTAAACTAGTTAAACATGGACTCGGAGAAAAAGGGAAAGAAAAAGAGGGGGTGGAGAAATCAAGGCGATCACTTTTACAGTACACCTTATAGCGCCCAAAAAGAAGGTATTTATAATCTATAAAAATAACGTGATGAAAAGCGGAGTAAACCAACAAGAACATTCCTTGGGTGGTTTACACTACACAGAGGAGGATAAGGTTCCCCAGGGAAGAGGATAAGAGGCACGGCGTTCATGACTAATACAAGTTTTGTAACATTATACACGGTGCGACACGACATATTTGTACAGACTTCTTGACTATCTGTTGAGCGTTACAGTGCATTATTAGAAGACAGTATCTCTCAGAACAACAGTAAGTGAAAAAAATCAACCACATCCCGCTGGAAGGTGTTGACTCAGTGAGGCCAGCTGGCACAGTCAAGTTACCAGCTGGTGGTGAGTACACACAATCATCCTCACTACCTCGACCTTACAAAAAATTTCTTCATTGTGTCCTATTAAGGCTCAGCGTAACACCGCACAGAATGTCAAGTTTTTTAACTCCAGGCCAAACCTGATTTGCATATCATTTCCTTCACACACAACCCAAGACGCACTGCTACACCTCTACTGGTATTTCTCAATTCATATATAAAGTTAGAACTGCAACTCTTAAACGCTATCAATTATACAATGCATAAAAGTTAACAATAAATTTTTCATTTTATTATTTTAATGAGAATTTGGAGGTGCAGTGGTTCACCGGGATACTGTACAAGGAAGCAGCGTAGCACGACACTATATTCCACAACCTTCACTCTCCCACACTGTAGTCAGGTACCCATTCACAGCTGGATGGACCGGAAGTGCCCAGGGCCTCGAAACAGCTACTCCTTATTCAAAACTATCAATATATACGAAATAAAAGTGTGTGTGTGTGTGTGTGTGTGTGTGTGTGTGTGTGTGTGTGTGTGTGTGTGTAAATTCATAGATATAGTGAACACAGAAGAACCTGGAGCAGCACATGACTGTAAACCAAACCTGTCTTATCACAAATCAGTCATAAATAAATAAATAAATAAATAAATAAATAAATAAATAAATAAATAAACTAAGGCTGTCCAATATTATCATCCATATTTGTCTCCAAACTACAACTCACACGATCATAAAAAAGAAAAGCAAAAAAATGCACAAAACCGACATATTTTACAGAGAATCTTTATAAGCACTGAACCAAAACCCAAAATAAAATTGCTACACTAAAACCAGCCTTCTTGCTCCTCTGTCCGACTGCTTACTCTCTGCTTCTCTGTATACCTGCTTACCTGTGGCCCTTTCTAAACAGCAGGTCCTCATAAATACCATGTAAATAAACATCAAATTCACTCACCCACTAAGGACAGAGCCACAGAAGGCAATAGGGTAAAAGTTCTTCTCGTGAGACGTATTACACATTGATCAGGGCCACCTAAGTTTGCATCTATGCCATAAGGACAGCATAGAACGCCTCACAAAGAGTAGACGCTGCCGCCAACACTCTTCCATAACGAACTCACACCCACTCTCGTCAGCAACATTTAACTGTTCGAAATTACATTTTTTTATTTTTTTTATTTTATTTTTGTTTTTTACATTTTATCCTAATTTTCATATTCATCGTCACTAGTATAAACAAATTTAAATGCAAATTCATTTAACTGGCCAGTTTTTTCAGCGGGGATAACTGGAGGGTGTATGTGTGGGTCGGGTCCCAGGGGCGGAGAGTGAACCCCACAACCCCAATCAAGGGATTTGGGTCGCACAATTAGCCAGGACAAACCTCCAATAACCAGTGAATGTTTCAAATGCCTATTATGCCTATTAATGGGCAAGCCGTATCCTATTGCCTGCTGTGGTTTAATTCAATGACTAGAATCCAAAATGAACATCTATCCTCAAACTTCTGGACAAAACCTACACTGCTGTACCGTCAACATGACTCCGAACACAATCGCTATCGCCCGAGACACTGATAAAAAAAAGCTACAATGTGAGAATCTCGTGACCTTATGCTTACCCGGTGTTAAATCAAGAGACACACCTTGTAGCCCCAGAGCTCGTCCAGGAACCAGACTAGCTACCCGTGGCTGAACCTGATCAACATATCTAATCTCCACAATAATTTCACCCTTCTAATTACAAGAAGCTGAACCGATGGAGGTGTTTAATGGATGGTGCTACATGTTATAACCACAACAAGTCCTCCATGAGACTTGTTCTTTTGGTGCAGAGATTAGCAGTACGAGTATCGTATCAGATGAGCCCCTAGCAGGTCCCGAGGCATGAGACTGGGTAGAGGACAATTTGTGCCACCACCAGAGAGAGCTCCAAGGGACCGGCTGTTGGCTTCCGCCAGTGACTCACTCAGTAGTACACGGCGAGACGGGCTATTCATACGGCCCAGGAGAGGAGAGTCCACTGTTAGAGGGAGACGAGGTCACCAGAGGATAGTCAACTGCTGGGAGACGAGGTCACCAGAGGAGGGTCAACTATTGAGTCAGAGGGGAGGGGGCAGAGAGGAGGCTGGCCAAGGGGTAGTGGTCGTCTCTCTGCGGGACAGGGGGCGACGGCTGTACCTTCGCTATATACGACCATATTATTGACCAAACCTCTACGCCTCTTGACTGGACTCCTACGCACTCGTGTCTACCACTTATTGAGGGAGACTTGACCCACCAGCAGCCTGTAGAACCCACACTCGCCACTACAACCATTTGTTAAAAATACTAAGCGTCGCCTCATAAGGTACTCCAACGAGATGCATCACCAAACACCACTAAAACCCCCTCCCTCACACTAATAAACCGATACTGTTCAACAACCCAATAAAACCGGATTCACGAGTAGCTAAACCCAACATATACATTTTACAAATTGCCGTCCAGGTGTGAAGGCAACATCGAACAAGAAACTTATTTACCTTCCACTCAAGAATGATAAATGGAAACTATAACTTCAAGAGCGAGAACTTCTGTGCACCAGCAGGTAAAAAAAAAAAGTCCCAGCTCTTATCTTTAGTCTCATGCAAACATCTTCTCCATATGTTTCCCGCACCAAACGTTCGTAAGAAACTGTGAGGGGATATTAAGCCATAAAGACCCACCAGGCAAATTCCTCTCTGCTTCAAGAATGATAAATCCTTGGTGATAAGTCCACTCGCAGGGCCATTTTTTCTTCAAGCAAACAACCTTAATTTGCGAGGAGGAGGATGAGTACTAGCCTCGGTCAAGATGATGCTTTAGCGGCGTTAGTAGTAACACAGCTGAACCGATAAGGCTGTTTAGGGTGTATAATGCAAGTCGTGTTTAAGGGTACAATTGGGTTTGGTTCTACAAGTCAGAGGGAGAAATTGTAATAGATTTCACCTATAAACGTTTAAGAGAATCGCCTAGTGAGAAACGTTCAGCGGAGTCGCCTAGTAAGAAACGTTCAAGGTAGTCACAGTATGATGGGAGTTTTGACACAGCTTTATAGTTTAACAAATTTATTGACAAAGCTTGGAGGACAGTCTGCCTATTCTGAGTAATTCAGTCAGGTCTTGACACTGAGGGTGGTATTACTTCTCACTGCCACGCAGGACAGAGGTTTATACACAAAGGAATAAATCATATTCACACAGCGGAGTTCGGAAATAACTGAGGTGTAAGATGCTTATACACCGTTAACTTTGAGATGAGGTTTGTGGTCGTCAGATTGTAGACCTTGTTGAGATGGTGATGAGGTTATGAGTATCAAAGACAGTTGAAGGCTTGAGTGAGGTGGGGGGAGGGGGGTGAAGGGATTGGGGGGTGAAGGGGGTTAATGGTAGAGAGATAAGACCGGCTGGATAACGTCTTTCCTTGCTTTAATATGCACAGTCACGGGTGAGGCACGCTACCAATATTACTATCACGCGCGCGCACACACGCGCACACACACACAGAGCTATAAGACAAACAAAAGAAACTACGAATTGCTTAATCATAAATGTCTCTTGTTTATCAGATCAGCTAAATCTTTTATTGGGGGGAGTATACACACCTTTTAAGTTTCCAAATAAAGGCGGCCACAATTCGACATCAACTGACAACATACAGTATCGTACATACGTCAAGAGCCAAACAGTAGCTTCAACTGTCAGGGCGAAAAACCAGAACGTCGACACGCCCTTAACTAGAGTGTCACTTGAGGCCAAGCAATATATCTTTCAGGAAGCCTCGTCAACAGAAGACCTTCCTGCATGTTAAACGAGCGAGGACTACCTGGCCGGCCTCCACACAGGGAATACTATAGCAGTTCTTCCCTCGAATAACACTTGTTCCTTCACCACTGTTTTCTGTTGCCTATCTCTAGTACAAACACCAAGGACTCTCAGCTCGTGAATATTAAACATATTTTGTAAGACATATTACCCACACCTAGGATCTTTTATCTACATCTGAACTCTAATAATTTTCCTGTTCCACAAGGTGCTCACCGGACCAACACCCACAGCATTCTTATCTATCTTGTTGAACAGAAAATATGAAGAGGGAACAATACCCATCACGATCTAATCTCACCTGTAACACATGAACTATAAAGACCATTTTATTACACACCTTAATTCGTACCAACCATGGCGAGTTCCCAACTTTCACTGCTGCTAGTTACCCCCACCTGACATGTTGTTGTGGCGAGATAAACAGACGACCTACTCAACCGTCTGGGTACAGTACTTCTGTTTGTGAGCTTTCCCCGGATGTAACCCACATCCTCCGGCTACATCTAACAAACGCTAGTAAACTTGACCGACCTACAAACACAAGTGAAAATGCCTAGCCAGTTTCAACAACATAATTAAGGGTAATAAATAAAACAAAACCAGGTATATAGTGCACATGAAAATTAACTTCCCAATGAGTTACGAATCTTTAATATGACCCCCCCCCCCTCTCCCCCTCCAAAAAAAGCGGGGGTTTTTTTCTTCAGACTGTATAAAACGGAAACAATATTACGTTTAAAGTGACAGAGGCTCGCTGCCCCCGCCACTCGCCTGTCCCTCCCACAAAGAGCCAACGGGAAGGAAGTAAACAGCGCACCAATCTTCACCTCCTACTCGTGTCACACTTAAAACTGTCAACCCTTCATCAGTTATTTCCACGAGTTCCCTTATAATCCTTGTTTGACTATCTGAGAAATTTAATACATTTAGATTCAGCAATAACTCGGTCCCCTGTAAAATATCTCCCAACAAAGTAAACAGCCTCGTTCAATAACATCAATAGTTTTTGTTCTTTTATAACTAACCACCATTTCCGTCTTCCCTCGTTCCTCTAGCATTAACCAAGGTAGGTCATGTTGCAGTGTTCCTCAGAGCTCCAGTCCAACATCCAATCGAGAAAAAACAATGAGGGCAAGACGGCATTTCAGTATTTCCACAGTCATGAAGCGTAACGTGGACCCCTACACACCCGCCCATAGTACAGTAGCCTTCTCTCACTACGGCATCTCAACTCTACTATACACGTCATCACCTCTCACTCCCTACAACCTACATTTCTACTATTATCTCCCATTATCACCTGCCTAACTCACTCCCTCCCTCCCTACCTGACTTACGGAGTTTAATATAAATGTTTACAAATAACCAGTTCAAGGCTAATTCTTAAGAGCCTGGCATGGTCCATTTAATGCTCATGTTTACAAATAGCGCGCTGCACATGTACGCGCGCGCGCGTCTCTCTCTCTCAGGGGCGTGTTGTAGGCCGGGTACTGCGTATGTCGCAGGTGTGGTGGGGGTGGTGGTCGTCGTCGTCATCCACCACACCACAATATTCACTCACGACTCTGCTATGTTGTACCCGCAATGCAAGTTCACTTTTTTCTTCCAAGGGTATTTCTGGCCAAGTGCTTACCTACCAAACACCCGCTTCTTGCTCCGCCAGAGGCATATTACGTTAAGAAGCCGACAGCACCGATAAACTAAAAAGCATATTATGTTCAATTATACAGAATATCCCAGCACACCGGCTCACCAATATTATAACGATCATCAACCTCAAGACCAGTTATGCCACTACAACACCAGTGGGTGGCCCTAGTGTCCGGGCATTACCTTACCTGTGACCAGCACCAACAACACCAGCTCACCTCATACTCGCTCTCACCTGCAGAAAGAAAAATACAGAAGGTTAAAATTTGCAAATAGTTAATAAAATGCTTAAATTCCCCCAAATACTAAGTCACTCACCGTCCACTGTACATTTATAAAAGAACCAGTATATTAAAAGGCATTGAAAGTTAAAAAAGTTAATTCTGGTTCATTACGGAATAATAATAAACAAAAACTTTGATAACGTCACCACTTTATTATTAAATCCATTTTAAGCTTGGGTGGGGTTAGCTAATAGAGAGGTCGAGGAAATAGGGCAAGGTGAAGGCGCCTGGCTGGGGGAGAAGGATTGTATAACATAAGAGGGAGGATGGAAGGGAGTGGAGGCACGATAATGACGAAGGCCACGCCTGACAATCACGCCCACAACCCTCACTCACAACATCTCAAATATCAGCTACAACGCCGATACCGCCTCCCTTACCACCAACTTTTCTCCAAATACATTATTCTAGCGACTTTGACTGAATTCCAAATTACTCTTATACACTTCAGATGCATAATTTTAAAACCCCATGATCACACGTAAGCGTAGGTGAGTAACATGTAAAGAACGTGCAGAGAAAGGTAGGGAGGGAATGAGGGTCAACCCGAGGGCCACGTATGTCAGTGAACACATCCTGACAAATGACCCCACCCCAGAGAAGACGCCAGACATCGCACACTTATTCTCCAGGGAACACATTTGTTGACTTCCAGATGCATGTCAGTTTCACCAATACCTGTACAAATGAGAGCCTTCCAATCCCATACCATCCACCCAAGATGAAAATCCACCAACATCACCCACAACCACCAACGATCTACTGTCAATACCACAACAGCCCCACACACAACCATCACCATACCCAAAGATAGCCTCGGCATATACTGGTTAACACAATCAAGAATGACGCTGTGTGCATTATTTACCAGTGCCTCTTGCCTTAGACGTGTGTAAACCATAAAATACCCATAAAAGACGCATCAACACACAAAGCTGACGCGCTGTACAAACAAAAGATCAGCATTAAGATATCTCCTTTCTCCAATACACTCCTTTTGGGGATAGAATTTCATCCACATTCTTTTATCTCTTGATTATTGCCAATCACTCGATACTTGATGACTTCAACACACACACACACACACACACACACACTAGTCCCCTCACTAAATAAGTAATAATGAACCAAACTTAACTACAACCACACAGTCTTGAGTGAAGGGAACCATTAGGGACACGCAACACATATCAACGAACCCAAGAGTTAAGACCCGGCGACTTTCCACACGAACTCAGGTTGTGTAACAGGTGCCATAATGAGGCGTATGTGAAGGTGTCGTCCAGCTTCGAAATTGTTAACATCTCGTCCTCATTCCTTCAAACCAGCAGCCCACGTACCTGTCCACCAGGGGAGAGGTGGGTGGGTGATGGGTGCGTTAAGGAGCCGAATGTCTGAAGGGTCCGATCCCCTCCCCCCCCCTTCTCTCTCATAGCACACACACACACACACTTTCAAATATACATAATGCAACAAGAACACCTGCCACATAACCCACACTTTACAAGGACACAAAAACGTGTACTATGCTCCCCCAAGGTACGAGTTGTGGTCACCATACTTACTGTATAACATATCCCAACATATCACCTCTACAAAAATGACGTTGGTAGTGAACTAAACACAAGAGGCAAAAGGTGGTATTATATAATGTGTACGGTGTTAGTGTAGGGAAGATGGAGCTCAAATGACGGAAAATACGTAAAAGAAGGTTTAAGAGAAAAAAAATAATGGAATATGAGCTGAATGAAGATGAGGGGGAGATTATACCGGTGAGGGAACATTATCTGCACGCACGCACACGCACACACACACACACTTGCCCCTCCACCCCTACACGTGATGTTGTCAAGTGAACCCAGCACACACCGTCATGTACACCACCTCCCCTCCCACACCCAACCACATTCCTTAACAATTATCTTCCGTTCTCCACCCCACCAAGCGATCACTATGCTCCGGGATCCACCTAAGATGCTCCTTGTTAGTTAATAGCCCAGTTTTATATAAGAATGAGCATTAAAGAAGCAAGCTGTCAGTAAAAGAGTAATGATTTTTTTTTAATTCTAACAGTCCAACTTTTATGACCACGAATATTTATTGAGGTTGTCGCACTTGAGGCAACACATTGTATTATAACATCAAGATTTGGTACAGGGCCAAAAATCCAACTAGATTTGAGTTAAACAGTTCAGCACAGGTGGTTGAGAAAACGTCGGGATGGTAGAATTATGGGACTGAGGCCATAATAAAAAAAACTACTATCTTTGTAATCTGGAACACACACACACACACACACACACACAACGACTGGACTGTACAAACTTTTACAAATTCGTACAAGTCACCTACAGTTTGGGCGTCACTACACTATTATTCACAATTTTCGATTTAGAGACACGAACACTGACCATGCAACTGAGGCTTAACCTTTCCAGTATGTACCTTAGACGTATGGAACGGCTTGCAGCATCAAATCCTGAAGAGACACTACATAGCCCACCGCAACAGCACAACCCCGCCCTACAGTTCTAAACCTAAATGCCCAAAACTTCCGTCCAGTCATCATCACATGAAGACTAATACTCGCAGATTATTTCCCCATAAGATTAACCACCCTAACGCTGCATGACCTTCCCTGACCTCACCCCTCCCCCAGGTAGTGTTAGGGTGATTAATAAAATTTGTAACTGAAATAAACTGCAAGTGATAATTTGTGATCCTTTGGTTACATGTCCCACCAGCAAACCTATCACAGCTACCTTATAAAAAGACAAAACTCGTTCCAAACTTCCAGCTAATATAAAAAAACGAAGCTTAAGAATAGACCTATACATTGGTGGCAGCAGTAACAGGTGTGAAGAGAGATCACGGGAGATAAAAGGTGTCCCTGAAGGCAGTGTGTGTGTGTGTGTGTGTGTGTGTGTGTGTGTAGGGGGGTAATAGGTGGTGAGCTAAGCAGTATAGGGTTAATAATGACGGGAGATGCCCTGAAATCCAGCGAGGCGTCACCATACAAGTACGCAGCTGACCGCCTCCAGCAAGGACGCGCGCACACACCCACACACAAACAAAAATATAACACCTTGAGACATATAGCTTAATAGTATAATTGTCTTTCTCAGGCGAAGCAATAAAGAAATATTTAAATTAGGGTGCAGAAAATGATGTGCTTACGAGGCGAGTGAGTGTACGTGTGTGTACCTGGCAGTGGAGTGAGTCATGCATACCAGAGGCCGACCCAGCCACACGCTACGGACAAATGATAACATCTACATGGATTACGCGCACCGACGGTGACTATTTGCATATTTTACACACATATATATACACGAGATAAACGGGAGAAAGATAAATCAATGAGGGAGAAAATATTATACAACGAAGAAAAAATTAAATAAAAAAGGAAGAGAATGGTGAGAGATTTAAGAGAAGAGGCAAGAGGAAAAAAAGAGGGGAGGGTGTGTGGGTGGAGGGTAGGGAGGGGGTTCCTCAGCCTTCTGCCAGCTGCAACTTTCTATAACGTGGGGTGCGGGGCTGGGCCAGGCCAGGCCAGCACCCCTGGGCAACCCAACACCTGGGTCCCTGAGCCACCACCTGCTGTCCCACACACCATAACGCTACTTTATTCCACTACATTATCACACCCCCAACCTCAATTAAGCCCTAGAAAGGAGTAATAGCCAAGGGAGGCAGGTAAGGGTAAGCAGGAACAGCCTGGGGACAGCTGGCCATCTACAGACGTCTTGAGTGACGCAACTAGTGGCGGCGGCCCCGGCGGACAACCCACCATCAGCTACACACTCTCTTCTGCCTTCAACCACTACTCTTTATCCTGCCACCGCTCCCTCCTACCTTTCACACCATGCCTGCCGTAGCGGGGCATAATAACACCTCTACTGATACATAACTGCCTCATCACTTCTGTACCGTTTCAAGAACTGTAAATTATCGACGAGAGAGAGAGAGAGTAACTGACCGGCATCTTTGACCACTACTAGTTTATCTTCAGGTGGGACAGCGTACATCGATCACCTTACCCACTGTCCTCCCGTTTAGGACTGCCATCTCCAAGAGGGGAGATCGTCCGCCATTACTGTGAGGTGTATACCATGTATAATACCTTACCGCTCTCTTAAAAGATGTTCCTTGATGTTTCCCTCACACCATAGTCGTCAAAATGTCATTAATTTTTCTTCCTCGACGAGATGTAATATAACTGAAGTAAGGGTTTAAAAGTTTGTTAGAATAAATGTGTTGAATCAAGTCTCGGCAACAAGGCATACTCGACTCCCTCATTAAATGCCGAATTTTTTTTTTATAAACCAATTTTAAGAAAGCGATACTAAGTAAAACAAACCGATTTTAAGTGAGTAAAACAGGTCACCGTCGAACAACTCATCAATGATCCCACGTAAAGTGTACAGAAATGTGGATCCATTAATAAAATAAAGAAATACCAGAGTTAGAAGCCTCGTTCAGTTTTATGCCACAACGGACATTCACCTGCTAAGTTGTTGTCTCCCGATATTTGTCATCAGTAATATATATATATATATATATATATATATATATATATGTTAATTTCTACTCCAACTAACACAAGCTCAGAGGTGTGATGTGTGGGGGGGGTCAGTAGGCAGGCGAGAGGTACAGTGCTAGGGGGAGAGGGGGAAGTAATTACAAGTGGATGACCAACCCCAACTCACCATTACCACACCACCAACCTTTGTATCACCTGTTTAGTTAGTTGCTTCACATGGCCGGCCGACCACTCACTCCTCGTCTGCTGTGGCCTTCACGTACTCCACACCACCAACAATGATACAGTTTAATATTCCCAGCCTTGCCCTTTAACACAATCATGTAACTTAGGCAGAACATTCCGATTCCTTCGTTACAGCAATGTTTACATACGGACAGCCAGATGATGCTCAAACTACTTCTCTATTGATCTAACACTGATTTGTGATGGTAAAATTATAGTATAAACCTAATAACCTTTAGTTATCGTTAAGCTGTAAACATTACCAAGTGATTTTTCTCGAGAACAAAGTTTTTAATGGCAATAATAATAATGTCAAGGAATCACCAACAGCTGGGAGCGAGAAGGTAACCAGCCTCCTGTAAAGTAAAACCCAGAGGCACAAGTATCCACGGCACCCAGACGCCCAACTTCACTACACCTCCCGCACCTTCCCAACTGGTAAACACACAAGTTTCAGTTTCAGACCGTGCAACATCCATTTCAACAGCCGAGGTGCATCTAGAATGAGATCACCTGATTAAACTGAAGAATCTCCACCCAAAGATTAACCACCCTAGCACTAACCTAACCTAACCTAAAGCTAACTTAACCTAACCTAACCCATCTCCCAAATAGTGCTAGGGTGTTTAATCTTTAGGTGAAATAAGCAGGGGTGGATATTCTTCAGGTGCCCTTTATAGTCACTGGCATAAAATCATTACAACTTACGTGATAAACTAGATAAAGCGAGAGGAAGGAAGGAAGGAAGGAAGGAAGGAAGGAAGGAAGGAAGGAAGGAAGGAAGGAAGGAAGAAAGATATTGTTGGCCTCTGTAATACAGGTTGAAACAAACGACCCACTACTAATTGTCGAGTAGTATTTCTGTAACAGGTGTACCGTACACAGAGACTTCATCTGCTAAACCTGGTCCCAGCACCATACAGGATTCATTATACGACTGTGACAATGAGGGAAAACAATCACTCCGAGTTTCCCTTAACTGACATGTGAAAACATTGTCATTAGTTCACACTTATAGGCCGTTTACCATGTAGGCCTATGACGTCGACACTAAAAATTAAATCCGGCCTATCGTCGTTACTAGCTACAATACTGCTATATTTCTATCATATCTAAAACACTAACCCCACCTCTTCACACATTCCCTACGTAATTATGAACAAATAAATAATGGCGGCAGAGTAATAATGGCGTATCTAAATGTTCAAACCCATTACACTCATTAATAAACCTTCTTGGTCAGGGTACACTGTAAACAAGACTGAGTAAAACATTCATCCAGTAACAAATCGACTCGGGAATTATCGTGGTTAAGGAATGGATATAAACTTTCACAAGCATAGTGTCTCTAGTAAACTGTTTATCGTGCACTGTGAGGTAGACAAGGACCAGTGCTGGTGGGTGGTTAGGTGACAACACGTCCATCAAGGTGTATGACGCTCACGGGGGGGGTGTGTGTGTGGTGTGTGTGCCTTCAAGCGACAACTATCTAAAGCATTGTTGTCAAGTGTCTCTCACCACTATAGGTGAGGGGGGCTCATTTTCCTGGTCTTTCTTTGAAAATTAAAGACACTGGGTTAAATTTTATTCGGAGATGCCAATATATAGTGCTAATCAATAAAAGAATCATATTTTTTTGTTATTACAAGACATCAGCTGCCGAGGTCATATAAATATCTTCAAGTATGTTCCCACAAAAGTGTAGACACGTTCCCGTCAGCCAATCCAATGCGACCCGACCCTCAAGTCTAATACGGTACATAACGCCCCAGGATTGACTTGCTCCACCTCTCCACATTAGAGTAAACAAAAAATTATATGACTAAGCAGATTACAATAAACAATTTTTAGATTTTTTTCATATTGAAAACCATCTGTTAATCGGTTTAAAATGAAGTAATCCAACAGATGTGGAGGAATAATAATGAGAATGTTTCAGCTCATCTGAGGTAAGCCGGAGTGTGCGGAGCGTGGCCATAAACATGTTGACGAGGTAGCACCAGGTGTTCCTGAGGCCACATGTTACAACACCTGCATGAGTCACCACTCGTTACACTTGCGCACAGATGGAATGTTACCTAGACCTGTTCTATCAAAAGGTACCCCACCTGTACCAGTCACACGTAGTAATTTCGGATCATATGCCCGGAGTGACCGAGTAAGTAGGTATAACCTCGTACACGGTCAATTTATCCCTCCAGGTGATCTCGCGCGGGATTTACTACGTGTTCACATTGGCCTTCACGATGTGGGCCACGCGATAACACCCTCAGCAAGGGTCGTGACCTGACAACCAAAGCAGGCACGCCGGAGTCTTGCGGGGCCACAGATGTGTAACACCTTCTCCCGCTGTGCCCCACCACCCGATGACTCACCATCTCACCTGTGACACACCTGCATAATAACTTGATCCACTTATACATTTACCCCTAAACAGTTTAACTAAAATCATTCCTACGTGTTGGCAATCTTACCTGCCAATCAGATAACTGCAAGAAGCAAAAAATTCTTTCTAATCGAGTTAACAGACTTATTAATCCAGGCTGCACTTCACATAAAGAACAGGTTGAAAACACCACTTGAAGAGAAGTAACTCAAACCTTGGCGCCAAGATGCTGGTGAATGTCATGCACCATAATAAAGAAGTCAATTTAACGCAACAATCACCAAAAATGGTCGAGAATATTCTGGGGCAAATTTAAATTTTTTAGAGAATTTAAAATCGGGCCAACCAGAAACACAATGGAGGTCTTCCTTAAAGAGGTATATACTTTATGATAACAAAAAGGACCTCAAAAATATTCCGGATGACGCACCACAACACAACAATAAGCCCCCCCAAGAAAAATAATGGGATGGCCACCACGACCCTTCAGTAGAAGTCTGGGGGGGGGGACACACACGGACACACACACACACGGACACACACACACGGGCACACAGACACACACAGACACGGACACACACACACACACACGGACACAGACACACACACACACGGACACACACACACGGACACACACACACACACACGGACACGGACACACACACACACGGACACACACACACACGGACACACAGACACACACACACGGACACACACACACGGACACACACACACACACACGGACACACGGACACACACACACACACACACACACGGACACACACACACACACGGACACACACACACACACACACACACACACACACAGACACACACACACGGACACACACGGACGCACACGGACACAGACGGACACGGACACACACCTCTTTTTAGGTCCTTCCAGAAAGCAGGGCGAAACGTCCGTGATGAAACCGGTGGCAGTTCATTCAGTGGGTCTGTGCTGCAACCAAACCTTTAAATTATTGGTCTGTGCACTCTGGCTCACCACAATGGGTGTAGGTACACTCCTTCACCAGACTCGTAGCTCTCCTGACTCCCAGCCCACCAACACACCTTTTTACACCTCCTGTTGTATACATCACCACGTCCTCCCTACACAAAAGAATACGGGGGTGTGTAGGCAGGGGTGGGGGGGTGTGAGCGGGGTTGGGGGGGGTGTGAGCGGGGTATAAGAACATAAGGAGTCTGCAATAGGCCGGTTGGCCTGTGCATGGCACCTCCTGTCGAGAGTTACTACCACTCTCTATCATCCATGAATCTATCTAGCCTCCTTTTGAAACTTTCCAAAGTTCCCACACTTACTACAAAGTTGCTAAGCTTGTTCCACTCGTCCACCACCCCATTTGTGAACCAGTTTCTTCCTATCTCCCTCCTAAACCTAAACTTATCCAACTTGAATCAGTTGCTCCGAGTCCAATCCTGCTCGGATATTATAAGAACTTTATCTATAACCCCTTTATTGATTCCTTTCACCCACTTAAATACTTCTATCATATCTCCCCGCACTCTTCGTCTTTCTAGGGAATGCAAGTTAAGTTTCTTTAACCTATCCTGATATGGAAGGTTTCTAAGTCCCAGAATCATTTTTGTCATACTTCGCTGCACCGACTCTAGTGAATTTATATCCATTCTATAATAGGGGCACCAGAACTGAACCGCATAATCGAGGTGCGGCCTGACTAGCGCAAGATATAGTTGCAATAAGACCTCTGCATTCTTGTTACTTACACTTCTAGATATAAAACCCAATACTCTGTTTGCCTTATTTCGAACATTAACGCACTGTTTTCTAGGCCGTAGGTCTGGGCTTACAAGTACCCCTAGGTCTCTTTCACAAGTCGACTTCTCTAGGTTGTTGTTGTTAAGGCTGTATACATTATAAGTACTTGTTCTTCCAATATTAAGTACGCTGCACTTGCTGGTGTTGAATTTCATTTGCCATTTGCCATTATTTAGATCCTCCTGTAATGCATTTGCATCCTGCCCTGAATTAATTTGCCGCCCTATTTTGGTGTCATCCGCAAACTTGCTTATGTCACTGCTGATCCCAGTATCTAGATTGTTTATGTAGATTATGAACAAGAGTGGGCCCAGTACTGACCCCTGGGGAACCCCGCTGGTTACACGGCCCCACTCAGATTTAACACCATCTACGCTGACCCTCTGCGTTCTATCGGTGAGCCATGATTTTATCCAATTTAAAACTTTCCCCTCGATACCATGAGCCTTAATTTTTCTCAGAAGCCTCTGATGCGGTACTCTGTCAAATGCTTTGCTAAAGTCTAAGTAAATAACATCGTAATTTTCGTCATTATCTACTACCTCGAAGACTTTCCTAAAAAACGTTAGCAGATTTGTTAGACAAGATTTTCCTTTGTAAACCCATGTTGAGAGTCGTAGATTAATTTGCTTTTCTCTAGATGCGATCGGATGCTATCTGCTATAATTGATTCAAGAAATTTCCCACTGACGTCAAACTGATCGGCCGGTAATTTGACGCTGATGCTCTGTCTCCCTTTTTGAATATGGGTACTACATTTGCCTGTTCCACAAGTCTGGCACAACTCCAGTGTCTAATGATTTTGTAAATAAGTTTACGAGGGGTCCGCTAATCTGTTCCCTATGGGGGGTGTGAGCGGGGTATGGGGGGTGTGAGCGGGGTATGGGGTTGGGTGTGGGTCTGGCGTGGTACATGCTAGCAGAAGAGGAATAAATCAGGTCCTCCAGAATGGGTCTTATTCAGCTCGAGAAAATAGCCCGATGGGAGCAGGAAGAACACCTCCAACACACAGACTGCAACATACCGACGTGATCATCTACGCTGTCATTACGTACTTGCTAAGGAGTGCAATACTGTGGAAGTTCTACAAGCACAGTCTGGACAAATTCGTTGATCACTGGCAATGTATACTGCTGTCCTGAAGTGTGTATGTACCTGCAGACCCCCATAAAAAACAACCATACCCCCAGAGAATCTCGCGAACCAACCCACCAGCTCCACTCTGACCTTCACAAAACATTTATGCAAATGTCTGCACTTTAAAACTGTTTATCTACTTTGCCAATTGGCCCCACCATGTAATTGTGGGCTGCCGCCGCACGAGACTCTCTGCAAAGAAGAAAATACGAGACAAGGTGCAAGAAAAAAATACAAAACAAGGTAAAGGGGACAATACAAAGACACGATGCAAGGGAAAACACAGGACAAAGATGTACGAATAAAAAGAACAGCAAGACGGGAGGATTAATCGGTATACCTAACAGATGAATATTTGCAGGTGTAGGGGAAATGTACACAGGGTGTTACCAAGATCCAGGATGAAGATAAAGGGAGGGAGAAGGAAGAAAGAAAACACGAGAACTAAAAATAAAAAAGGTACGGAATGGAACTAGAAGACAAAAAGAGGCAAGTGAAAAGTAAAGTGGAGGAGAAGAAAGGGAAAGAGGCAAGAAAAATAAAGAGCTCATGGAGACAAAGGAAAGGAGGAAGAAGAAGGTATGGAAAAAGTGAGGATGAATGATCAAGAACAGATGGGGAGAGGGAGAAAAATAAGAAAAAGGATAATGTTGAGAGAAACTGAGGGAGAGGAATAATGAAGGCGAGTACACAAACAATGCGAGGGGAAGGCAGGTAGGTAGACTGGTGACGTGTTACCTGTGGCGCCCTGGTATGATAACGTGATACTGGTGATAAGTAAAGTGATAGCCTCTGACACCAACAGTGAATAAAACCTTCGGCTGATCATCCAACATTAATGGTTATCAAACCAGTATGTACTGTAAGGGGGAACCGCAGCCGGGATCCTTGTCTATCTTCCATAGATGTTTTATTAAATTTTGTGGAAGCGTTTCAGCTAATGGGGCTACATGGCGGCCCACTATCCTCCACAGGCTAGCTAGAACCGTGCGTTTTGACCATGGCAACAACTACATCTATACTCTCTTTTCCCGAAAGGTCTACACTTTGAAATCACTTACAGGCCAGTGAAATACTGTTGTACTGGTATATACCGTAAATGGTTAGGCCTGTGTTAACACGTAACGCTGATAAGTCGATTGTCTATCAGATTAGTGAGCGTGGACAATATGTAAACATTACCAGCAACAGTTTCTATTTCCTATAGCCTTGTTTTCCTGCATTCTAATAATAAATCAACTTTTATCGAGCAGTCAAAGGCTGAAAATATACATTGTGGAGTGGATCACTTAATAAAAGGTTTAATTCCAAAAAAGAAACACGTGTTCAACATATGTTACAGAAACTACAGCTGGGTGGCTGTTTTGTAGGCCTAATGCAGCTGTAGTGTCGGACAGCTGCACGTCAGCTAGATCAGTTCAAAGATGGTGCGACGGAATCTTTAAAATACTACCTGGTATGTAGATGGAGGAAGCTGATAGGGCTTGTGTACCGAGTGGCTCTTGATAGGTGGTTTATAGTGGCACTGTGACGTCCCCATTTCATGCGAGGTGACAGCCGTGCCCCTTGTTTAACCACCACCGAACATCTATTCATCAGGTATATATGTTATGTTTTTGTTTTTTTCGAAATCGGTTATTTTGCAAAATTACCGGCAAGCCTATGTGGTAATTTTGTTAAATTAACTTACAAACAGGCTCACCAAAGTATAAAAAAAAAAGAACAGGACTACTTAACTGTGTATCAATCAACACGAGCCATCCTAACCTAACCATAATGTTAAGTTAGTTAAGGTTGTCTGCAGGGTAGCATACCGGTAACTCGTCCCGCCTCGTCACCCAATAAGGGATCACCATTTGGTTATGAATGTAACAGTTACAACTATTCTCACCCCCCCCCCACCCCCCAATTCTTTAGAACCAACAAACCTGCAGTACACCTTCACTGTCACAAACACCAAACGTCATCACGGTCGTAAGCTGATTAGTCCAAGAGAGTAAGGAATCCCACGTCAAAATTTATCTTCTGGTGTAAAGGAATTATAAAGCAGGTTTACCTACTTATGTGCAGTCAGGAGGGGGGCTGTCAAGTTCAGGTTGGTACTCAATGATACACAACCAAGCCTCTGTCAGTGTAATAGCTATGATAGTGGAGTCTTCAGGGTGTTGAACAAAATATAGCTGATTCAGAGAGCTCGTTCTATGGCAAACTTTAATATTCTTACTCTTTCTTTCGTTCTTTAAATACCCCCACTGTCTCCACGTAATACTTTATACGCTTCAAGTGGCCTTACAGAAGTGTCTCAAAGATAAACTAAAAACCAGGTATTCGAGGTTAGATCACACCCCACACTGAAGAATATTTTTAATAGTATTTGATCTAAAAATAGTTCACAAACACACATTCATTTTAAACGACTACAATGTCATTATGCGAGCAATTTGCCACAATAAAACTGACTAATAACTGTCATAAGCTAGGTCAGTCAATTAAGAGCTGGTCCAAAAGTTTCTCGGTCAGTCTGACAAAATTAGTATTCCCAACTGACTGACACAATAACACTTGTTAACATACGAACAACCTAGGTAATGAACACATGTGTCTATCCAAATTATTCTAAAGGTGCGTCCACACATGCGTATATTTTGTCGCCAACTTGTGATCGACTAGACGAAATGAGGCACAGGGTTTCGACTCGTGGTAGGGTGCGGCCGTGTGCACTCGATCGGGGTTTACTCTTGTTTATCACATGTTGGAGACAACATGAACCCACGTGTGGACGCACCTTTAAGGTGACAGACAACAAGGTCGTCAGATCCTGGCCGCCTTCGTTTATCCCTTACCATCTCCCAACAATGGACATCAACTGTCTGTCATCATTATCACTACAAAAACCCATAAGAACGAAGCCACATAGACCCCCAGAAAGGGTTACGTGAGAACACAGGTGGGTGTTGATGGTTTCGCCGAAAAAGGTGTTGCCACCAAAGAGCCAGTTACCACAGCGTGAGCCAGTTACCAGGCCATCATGGGTCGGTTGCTAAGACCCGACCCGGTATTGTTGCCTACAGCACCTCCGCCGGTACACAAGCGGCTCGTGCCCACGCCTAAGTATTCCGGATTCATAACCCTTGTCTGACCAACGGTCACTGTTACTATTTACACACCTTCACGACCATAGTCCTGGTGACAAGTCACCCGCGTACAACCATAAACCTGATGTGACCCTGAGCCACACATCCTCACTACCAAGATGGCCACATAAGTTACCACTTCTCTATCAGCTCCCACTTAATCCTCAAAATAATTTTCTTCCATGACACAGGATTAGAGTCGGGCCAGGGGTTATAGGGCGTGACCTGTGGACCTCCACCCTGGGGAAGAAGGGTTGTGAGTGGGAGGTTAGTGGGTTGTATTTGCCCCCTGGGCGGTGTGGCCAGAAGCGGGCAGGCTGACCCGAGGAACGTGAGAGGAATACCAATACCCACAGCTGGAGGTGCAACTTGGTTCGCCTGCCCCCCTCTACCACTACTCGTGACTTAACACACTACACTGGCCCTCCCCTCCTTCCATCATCACTCAACAGTTCTCTTACCACACCACTACACTAACACGCTTGAAACACTACAGTCCGCCAGTCAATCTCAGTAACCAAGAGTCCCCGGTATGCACTTGCACGGTCCAGTATGCAAGTGTTGCACGATCAACTTTATCAAGATACACGACCAGTCACTAAGTGGAATCTGTTAGTCGCGTTTTATTCACTCCAGTTCAAGACTTATAAAATAAATATACTGTAGTGTACTTAGCAACATTTGTAATACTACCACCACTAGATAACTAACGATATTTCAAATCTTAAACATCTTGGGTTTTTTTACTGGTAACCATAAAAAAGATAGTAATTCTGATAACATTCACCCCCCCCCCCAACACACACACCACAATATGCATTCTGGGGTTACTTGCCTCATTCGTCCACTCAGGTCAGCGCAAGGTAAGCCAAGTCGGGAAACTCTACATACTCTGCGGCCCAGCTTGTGAAGTGTCACCAAGCCAGGAGGAACCTTAGTGGCCACGTCGAGGCAACACTAATCTTGGACGAGATGAGTCATGTGCAACGCTGCATCATTTCTGCACCTCACAACACCTGTTAGCAAATCATGGTACACTACGAGAGCAATAAGCTGCCAAGGTCAAAATACTGGACGTGGCATCTGACAATCACACCTACACACTCGATTTATGGCTTCTTGAACAACAGGTAAAACAAACACTAATGCATAAACTTAATACACCAAGAAAATAGTTCTGAGACAATTGTTTTGATTTGGTTACAAATTTGTATATCCGCTTGTTGATACCGAAAAACTTGATAAAAACAAACTTTTTAGAGGTCTTGGAAAAAATGGCATTGATGAAGATGTTAAAATTTTAAAAGCTGCAGTTAGTTAATAATGAACTGAGTAATTGGTTCACAGAGCCAGACGAGGCTGTGTTTTCTCCCCAACAATGTAGGACATATATTCATAATTACTAATGAGAGAAATTATGAGTGATAAAGAAGAAATAAAAGTTAATAGTAAAGTAATTATCAAATATACGCTACCACGAATAAATGGTAACGATTCCGTCTATTCCTTCCCATAACACAACCAGCAACTCTCCCCAACCATGTCCACATTGCCCCCCCATCTCCCCATAACACTTCGTCACCCATACTTCCATAGCTCTCCTCCCACAACCACCATGTCCCCATATCAGCCTTCCACGCCTACTGTATCCCACATCACCACCCCATTACCCCATGATTTATTTTTAGAGGGGGGTTAAGACCGAGAGGAATCAGTGGGGTATTCCATGTTTGTGGTCTAGTCCCTTACTGAACACCCTTTCCATTCCCTCCCTACCCAATTGTGGCTCCATGACAACTACCCACCTCCCTACCTTAACATGCAGCTAACGTTTACAGTACAGTCCCGTAAACTTCCTCACAAGGCACCGGCACTTAATGATATACATGTGTTTTGTTTTGTTACTTTACCATTAGAAAAATCACTCGCACATTATTAGCGTTCAGACTACAAAAATGGTTAACAAGAATTTAATCTAACTGGACAACACCGCCCATGTTCCTGAGTTTGCTAACAACCCGCCTCCAGCTGGTTGGGTAGTTGGGGGTACGAGATACGGGCGTTTGTGTATGGAGGAGTGTCGGACAAGGGTAACTGTGTAGCCCCAGGCTCTGGTGTAGGGATCGTAAAAACATGGCGTGGCTGGTGCAATAATGAAGTGTGGGGAAGGGGGGAGGGGGGGTGCCAAGGGAGGCTGGTATACCAGGTCATTGAGAAGTTATGTGCCCCGCGGGACGGACGGAAGGGCGCGCGCGCGCACACACACAGAGCCGAGGAGCTACTCTCCACAATTGTTACGTCACACAGTACTACCTTATCTATCTTCAAATGATACATTTCACTAAATACACATCAATGTTGAACAAAGGACACTGAGTTTATCTTACAAACCTTTCCTGGAGGTCAACCTTAATACTGCTGGACTATCTTAGAGTTGTACATCTTACAATGGATATCTTACTCTTATGCCACTTGAGTCAGGCGCCGTGTCGAAATTACTTGAAACGCAAATTTAAGTTCTTTACATAATAAATCTTACAACTAAGTAGAAACTGACAAGAACTTTCTATTCTGTATTATAAAAGTGTAATAAAAAAATACAACTTTCCCTTTAAAAAAAAAAGGTACTATGGCAATACTGTCAATATATCGTCTGTTATATACGACTTGAACAAATCATTCCGCCTGTACATGACAGACCATTATACCGTTATGTCTCGTCCGTTTCAGAATCCCTGTCAAGTTGAAGAAGGCGGGAGGTGACGGGGCAGTAACGTCAGCATGCCACACCACCACCAGGGAGGAACCCACATTACCTCCACCACCAGAGGCCAAACCTAACTTTTGTGCAGCTGTTTATATCATGCATCAACAGAGAAATACAACAGCCACTTTAACAACCAGTAACTAATGATAAAAGTAAAGAAATAAACAAAAAAGTTCACTACCGGGGTGCTAGTGTTTGTATCTATCAGAGACCAGATCATGATTTGCGAGACATAAGCTCAAGTACTGGTGTCGTGTAGGGAACCCGTGCAAAAATTATCACCCCACATAGCTACAATAAAGAACAGCCAAGCTGGGTCTTTTAGAGATACCTGTCGATGGTATCAATCCACCATAAATCACCCGGATATACGACAGAAAAGATTGTGTTAACAAGGGTGCCAGGAGGCCACTCAGGCAGACGACGGGCGCGTGAAGGAGGGAAACAAGGCAAGTGGGACGACATACAGGATGGTGTTTAAGGCTCCGCAGGTTTACAGACCGACGTGGTCACAGTTGCAGTTGTACGAAGTGATAAAAAAAAAGCCTAACACAGAACAACGTATTGCCTACAGTAGTCCTGCGGGCAACATTAAATAATATCCTAGTTTACGTACAGTACATTCGGAGATAAAAAGCTTAATTGCTAATTTGCAGTATGTTGGGGTTGTAATATACTATAATTTTGAAATTAATGACAGGAAAAAGAAGGCGCGCGCGCGCACACACACACACACACACACACGAGGGAGGTGAAGGCTGGTAATGAAAGCACAGCCTGTGGGAGGTTACGGTGCTCGTCTGGCCTAGGTGACAACTCTGATAACCAAATCGTCTCTGACAGCACTTAAAAACACCGTCTCAAAACTGGTTCCTATCCTCCTATCCACCCACCCATCCCCCCCTCTTCTTTTTTTCTCCAGTTCTCTTCTTAGCCAAGTGGTCCTCTTCGCCATTTACCACTTTATCAGTTCATCTTCTCAACCACTCCTCTCCCTCTGCCTCTTTATAGCGGCTCTACTCCTCTTCCTATTTTCTTAATATTTTTGATCGCTCGCTTTCATGTAATCAATTACCAACACATTATCAAGATAATCATCACAAGAGCTATATTTAGTCGAAGGTCGTGAGGCATAAAGTAAAAAATATGTCAAATTAGTACATTTTATGACCAAATATGTTTTTTTCCCTTAATAATAGGATTCGGCGGCCAAGTGGATACAACGTTCGCACCCTGTCTTAGGGGTCGTTGGTTCGATCTCGGAGCACTCCCATTCCACCCAGCTGTAAAGGGGTACCTAACCTAAACAAAAAATAATTAAAGGTGGTCAATTGTAATACCGACCACGCTGCCTAGTGTACCGAAGACGACTAGGTATACAGTGTTGTCTCCAGACTACCTCTCAGTTATGCCTATGGGACTAACTTCTGAAGAAAATTACACAGTCTTTCTCTCCTCCTCACACTGGTTACAACTAATGTATAAAATGACATACGGCGAGTCAATAAAAAAAATGTCCCGAGCTCGGCCCTTCTCTTCGCTATACTCAGCAAGAGGTCAAATTCTGTAGTAACTATCTGTGGTGGCCTCAATCCCGTAATATGTAGTACACAGTTTGGTAGTGGCAACAATGATCACTTTCCTGGTAAGAACAGCTGAAAAAAACTAGGTCCACCTTTTGGTTTTATCGGCCTCAATTTCTTCCTGGGAAAGTTATTAAGAGCTGCTGGGCCTCACCAGAAATAACATAACTTATTTAACTTAAAATTTTATTCAATTAATAAAGAAATTGTCGTGACCAAAGGTGTCGAGAAACTAGTTGTTTCTTCACGACACCGTCAGTCCGTGGTGCACTACATACTACCCACCAACCTACCTTAATTTCACAGCTTTCACCCAGGCTCAGCCATTCCTCGCCACGGGCTGTAATTTCCACCGACTGG
Source organism: Homarus americanus (assembly GCF_018991925.1). NCBI lineage: Eukaryota > Metazoa > Arthropoda > Malacostraca > Decapoda > Nephropidae > Homarus > Homarus americanus. The sequence goes on from NW_024753943.1 coordinate 109,043, forward strand.
GTATATCATTAATGGGCTAAGGCAATTATAATCCCCACTTGTTAACAATCTGTTCTGCTATGTACCAGATTCACTCACACAAAAACTAAGACAACTTCGATAGTCTACCAATGTGTTTGGAATATTTCAAAATGTCATACCATATAAAAAAAAAAATTACCATATCCCATCCCAAAACGCCGTGACCTTAAAAAATAATAATGAACACATCAGTAACTTGATATACCCGTAGAGGCTCCCGAGAACATACACTAAAACACACCTTGTAACCCCAGATACACTACACAATACCATTTGCCCGTTGCCCTCTCCCACTACAACTCAAACCTGTACCCCGACAGTGGGGCACTACCAGTACCAACACACTATTTCATCACCATGAGCTGCTGACGGAGGGGAGGAGGAGGCGGGTTGCTCCAGCTTGCGTAAACCTGACTCACGCTGCGAGTATTGTTGGGGGCATTTTTAACCACCAAACCGGTCTGCTCGAGGTTCAGGTTGCACTTATTCAAACTAGGGCGAGGCACAGCCGACAGCTCGGTCTCGGCTCAACCATACTCGGAGTAAACACAAAATGGCAGGGAAGAAAAACCCAAGATTGAATTAATAAATTATTGCAGTACGAAGAACCAGTGTTCATAATAATATATATGAAAGGCTAAACACGTCAATATCTGTTAGTGATCCAAGTGACCTTTCTCTACTCTCAAAAGTCCATACGGTAATTTCCACTGCCTGGTATTATGACAAAACAACCAAAATAAAATATATATATGTAAGAGAATTTAATGCCCCGAGAGAAATGTATTTTCAACCTTCAATTTTACGAGCGTGTTTTAATTTATTGTACGCGTGAACGTCACCACGTCAGGAGGCGGGGGAGGAGAAATTGGAGGCAAAAAGGCGAGAGAAGTGTTGAATTTGTTCATAGTGCGTGAAGGGTGAGCCTGGGAGGTTTAAAACTTATGCATTTATTCATATCGAAGATGGATAAAGAAGGAGTTGGAGGCAAGACCTCTCTTAACTCTCCCAAAGTAGCTCTTATGTCATAAACAAATATGCAAGATAAAGAACAAAAATGAAACCCTGTAATAATGAAAAAATAAATAAAGGTCAACTACATCTTACTGAAATCACAAGTAGTGTAACCCGTATACGCGACAAAACGAGAAACAACGATAAAAAGAGAATGATTACCACCCGCACCCCAAAAATTCATGGATGGTCGCCATAATAATAATCATAATAATAATAATAATAATAATAATAATAATAATAATAATAATAATAATAATAATAAACTTAGCCTGGTTAACATTATCATATCCAATATTTACGACTGTCATGACAACACGATACAATACATAGGCTGGTGCCACGCTAGTTAAAAACACGCATCTCAATACACCACAGTGACACACACGACCTCCACACCCTCATCCACTCAAACACCACACACACTACACCCACCATCTCCTCAAACATCACTTACCGCACCTCACTTCATCCAATACCATATGCTACACCCAACCACATCACTCACCGCACCTCACTTCACCCAATACCATATGCTACACCCAACCACATCACTTCCCACATCCTATCAAACACCACACGCCAAACTCCCATCTTATTAGACAACAATAATAAAAATCGCCAAACACCAAACCAAGCAAAATAGTCGATGTTACCCCGCAAATGAAAAAAAATAAATAAAAATAATACATAAATAATGCCGTCACACCCTTACCATCGCCAAGCATGTGATAAGACAAGTGCACGGAGCGGAACATGGGGCAGGTGCACGGGAACATGGGCAGGTGCAGGTGCAGGGGCAGGGGGCAGGTGCACGGGGTGGGCAGGTGCACATGGGGCAGGTGCACAGGGCGAACACAGGGCAGGTTGGGAGCACAGGTGCAGGGTGAACATGGGGCAGGTGCACAGGGGCGGAACACGGGCAGGTGCACAGGTGCAGGGCGGAACATGGGGCAGGTGCGGGGCGGAACATGGGGCAGGCAGGTGCAGGGCAGGTGCGGATGGGGCAGGTGCACGGGCGGAACATGGGGCAGGTGCAGGGCGGAACATGGGGCAGGTGCACGGGCAGGAACATGGGGCAGGTGCACGGGGCAGGTGCACACACGGGGCAGGTGCACGGGGGTGGAACATGGGGCAGGTGCAGGGCAGAACAGGGGTGGGTGCAGGGGCGGAACACAGGGCAGGTGCACGGGCGGAACATAGGGCAGGTGCAGGGGCGGAACACAGGGCAGGTGCACGGGCAGGAAACAGGGCAGGTGCACGGGCGGAACACAGGGTGCAGGTGCAGGTGCACGGAGCGGAACACAGGGCAGGTGCACGGGGCGGAACATAGAGCAGGTGCACGGGGCGGAACATACTCGCACAACACGGCCATCAAGTGTTCGGGAGCAACGTACCTTCAAGAGGATAAAGGTCACATTAATGAAAAGCAGAAACTAATTAAGACGCCAACAGGTGAATACAGGAAGAGTAAAGATAAAAAAAACTATAGGTGACAACTTTAACCAAACTCCTGACTGTGATGATTAACAACACAAATATCACATATTTCCTTTAGTATCCATTATTGGATGATATTCATATATTCCACCTTATTATTCGCTTCTCCCACCTCCTCTCCCTCCCCACCTACCCTTAGTGTGTGTCTGTGGAGGAGGGGAGGGGCAAAGCGCTCTCCCCTCACTCGCATTCCTACCTCCTCCTCCTCCTCCTTCCACCCACACCTCTGCCCTCGCTCACCCACTCCAAGTAAAAGCTAAGTAAAGAAATGAAATAAAGAAGGAAGAAGCAGAAAAAGATTTTAGAGAAGAAATTAGAATTAAAGACATAAGTAGAAGAAAAAAATAATTAAAGAATAAGAGCAGAGAAAGATAAATAAATAGTAAATAGAACATAAAGTGAACAAATAATCCCGTTTTGTTTGTTTTTTTACACTCTGATCCTACATCACTTCTCTGTGATAAACTTAAATCAGTCACCTAACAGCAGCAGCTACCACAGGTGTTCTCCCTGACCTTATCACCTGTCAATTTCCATCATCACATCACAACATTTTTAATTACATTCCTCGAGAAAATGAATAGCACTCTAAACGTTTCATGTCCTCGAACTTTCTGCAATAACACGTTGTATCGAAACTATCTCGAACCTTCACACCCTAAGGCAATGAATCAATCTTGTCTTCAATTATGGCGACTCAACACCCACCTTAGGTTGGCTGAATGAGATGGGAGTGACCGTCATACAAGACAAATTGATCCACTGTCCGAGGGTTAGAGGAGGCTGTGAATTGTTTCGATCAGTGTCAAGAGAAGTTCGAGGGGATGAAATATATATATCAGTGGCTTCAGTGCTAATTCGCTATAGATGTTAAATTGCGAGATGAGACGAAAGTTGCCAAAGTAAGGAGGAATGCCAGTGGGTAAAGTTCAGCTTAAGGTAAGTTACGGTGGTATAAAGAGGTACCATCAAAATCATTCCTCTGGTCTTCAACAGCACGCCTTTCTTTTTCATAATCTCTCTCCCAAATAAACCAGAAGACTTGTATCATCCATAGAAATTCAGTGTTAGTGTGACGTTTCAATGCAATGCACCAATCCCCTCTATGATGAAGAACCCAACAAGAGATGATGAAGAAACATTTGATGACCGAATCATCCACAGTGATACTTTACACATGAGGGCCATTAGGCTACTGCCCCAACTTGATTCTACAAACCTATGAAAATTTAAAATAGTCATCGGCATCAGCTGTATGTGCAGATGCCGAACAAACAATAAATAAGATAAAAACCAACCCCCGTAGCGTGACAAAGGAACATGCAATTTTAAAACACGGGTATAATCTTTCAAAAGTTGGATCCCGTTTACCAATATCGAATTTTTAAAGCCCTAAGAACGAGCTGTGGTATCAAGTCACGTGCTGTGAATCAATATTGCATCATTGCGAATATCGACCTGAATTAAACATCTTTGTCTCCCATCATTTTCAGGAAAGATTGATATTAATCACTGCCCGAGTACACAAGCCAAAAATTAACACATTTCGCCATAATTAACACAGGTGGGCTGCCATTCAAACCACGATATCAAGGTAGCTTAGATTCTGTACTATAAATATACTGTAAGATGCGACACGAGAATATCCCCTTCCTTACTGCTTGATAGTGCCTTCCTTGTACACACACTGCCCATCACCATATCCTAACTCTCGGGGGTATCTACACTACCCAGGCCTGCATGCATATGTTCACATTTTACTTCCCAAACAAACCTCGTTCTTCGACTACCTCTTGCTTACGTAATCCCAAATGAGAAGGCACCAGTTCTTGGAGGTCGATGCCCGCTATATTAAGCTTGACAGGCCAACATAGGTGGTGTGGTTTTGAGATACATGCAAGCTGCGGTAGAACAACGGTACCTCACAGCATATGTAGTTCTCTTTTTATGCAGATTCACAACTATCACAGTTCTTGCAAAGCTGGTGCTACGTGTCAGACCTCAGAAGGCGTGACAGATATCACCTTGGACGCCTTACTAATTAAAATCAACCAGACACGCTAACTCTAATTTACAACGCACTACTTGAGACTAACGAGATGCACCTCACAAGCAACTGACTTAAGTTTACATATCATTGCTGTTGCCACATTACCTCTCACACTCGTGGATTTTGTAGTGGTTTCCCTCAATCTGTGTGAGTAAATTCTAAGGGCAATGTATGCGTTACTGTGTCAGAAAGGGGTAGTATTGCGTAGGGAATGCTGAAGAGAGGCAGAGGCCGCGGGCGAGCAGGTACCGGATCGTTAATGTACCCAAAGTACTCACAAGTCTCCTGGACAGTTAAAGAGCAGGGCCACACTCCACTCTCCGTATGAGGAATGACAGTAGGAGAAAGTTATTACAGTATATCATTTCAACAACCACTCGACCAGACAAGACAATCGTGAATCTCTAGACGAGCAGCATTGTCTGTGGCTCCTTACCCTTGTAAATGGCCAACGTAAATAATGCTTTGTGTCGTAAGCTTGGAGTGGAGATTTGTTTGTGCTGCGACCCGACTTGTTCTCTCTCTCCCCTCCAAAACACCCGTATTAACCTTTCACCAGCTTATTACATTCAAGAGGGTATTACCACAGCTGGCACATAGATCATGTTGTGTGTTGCCCAACTGTGATATCCAAGTCCAGCACTAACATACCTGAACATACATAACCCTATCAAAATTACTTCCACTTATTCCTGTTCACCTTCATTATCTACGTAACATACACAAGACTGTTTCCACTCACTCACCCCTCCCCTCTATTTAGGTTCTCCATCAAGCAGCACAAGGGCCAACCTTTCCGACTTTATCTTGGACCGTCATAATTTCCACTTGGCGGGGGAGTAAGAGAAGCCAACTAAAGTGCCCTTGAAAACAAACACACACACACACACACACACACACACACACACACACACATTAAAATACCTTATCCTGTTAAAGTCTCATGTCCCTAAATCTGTCAAGACATTAAACATTCTCACTCTTAACAATAAAAGTACGACTTGGTCATATTAAAATCATAAAAACAAACGACTAAAAGTAACAGCTTGTCTCCAACAAGCAAAGTGTAGTAGTGTTGGATGGTGGCGGGGGCCCTGCAGCACCCAGCAACAGGACGAGATACAATAAGCCTGCTTACTCACACCGCAGTACCTCCCTCCTGGGACCACACACCTGCCACCGGATTAAAATCATATAAATCAAAGGCACACCTTTATATCAGACAAGATAATCGCCCACGAGTAGAGTCAGCGTGAAAATTGCGTTGGGCACACTTGTATACCGAGGCTGGGAGCCAGACGGCACCAACTGGTGGTACGGTACACAAGGCGACCACTTGAGTGCTCGTCTCCAGGGACGCCCAATTTAATACCCAAATAATGCAGATCCTGATTGTTAAGCTCAAATGGAATTTGTTAGCATGATCATTCTCGCCCATATCCTGGACCATTATGGCGGACTTACATTCTTACGAAACCCACACGTGCACACTGTCATTTGTAGTTTCATCTACCCAAACAACGTTAAATCTGTATCGTACGAAAGTGTACTGGTCATTCCTGAATACCCCGGAAATCAAAACTCGGGTGGACAAATTATGGATGGTACCGTCTAAAGCTGACAACCTATGGGGCTGTAACCCATTCTTGTGTGTCAAAAGAAAACGTGGTGCAGTATTAAGGATCTCTCCGGGTATTAAATCGATTCTGAAAGGTTGGTCAAGTCTCGGAATTTCTTGTTGGACCGTCGACGCGAGTGACGCTTTATTATATAATGTACAGTAAATGGGGGCTCTTCAGTATTTAAAGCCTAGTAAACAAATTGAAATTGGGTAACTTAAAAAAAAAATCCCGCAATGTAAGAAATGCCAAGATACCCACAAGCCCAAATCAAAATGTTTACAAAAAGGCGAGCACCGTAAACCCTTCCTATGTAAACGATCAATTAATATCTACTTAACAAAAACACCAATAAAATATAAGTGACCAGATCCTGCTGGGGGAGGTGAAGATTCACTTTAAACACTACATTAATACTAAGCTCAATATTTTTACATCTGCCCTCATATGAGCCAATAAGACTTGTCTACCCTAACAGCTGGCCCCTACCCTCCCCCCCCCCACCACCACAAGCCACCCAGACATCAAAATAACCCCCCACCAACATTCCTTGTCATCCTCTCCCTTATTCGCCCGTAGTCTCTCCTTCCTCCTCCTCCCCCGCCCCTAATTCTCATCTTTATTCTCCTCCACTCTCGTTATATTTCCCACGTCTCAATCACATCTACCCTCGCCTACACCCACTCATACCCTCGCTCTATCCCATCTATTGTGTGGTAATCTTGCTTGCTTCAACAATTAAAAGTTCCCAAGAGAAATGATACTTAATCGTCTTTCAAAACTATTCTGAACTTTTCAAAAATCCAAAACATACGTAGGTAACAGTAAACATTGGGAGACAGGCTAGCCCTACCCACCACAACCTCAGCTGGTGTAAAGTTGTAGCCTGTGTTTGTCAGAGTGGACGAGCTGGACGTGAGAGCTGGCATTGTGATCATGACCTCCTCCTCCTCTGACTCACCATCCTTGCTTGGCCCCACGTGTCCACTATAACCCTCCTCGACCCCATGTGACTCACCATCCTTGCTGGACCCGACGTGTCCACTAACTTTCCACCCTTGCTTGGTCCTGGTTCCATGTGTCTCATCACCCCTGACTGGCCCCACTGACTCCTGGTTCCGTGCTTGGCCCGACGTGGCCACTGATCCCTGGCTCCCTATGAGTCACCACACTTGTTTGGCCCAACGTGTCCATTGACCCTTCTTGACTTACCACTACTGCTTGGTTCCATGTCCACTAGCTGACCTCTTCCGATATCAGCCTGACTCAACAAAACACGCCAAGCTACTTGATTATTAAAAAACCACAGGTATACATTGACCGCTCTTGACCTCACTGAACCCATGCGACTCTACTCTCTCCGTTGCTTGGCATCGGGCTCGCTAACCTCAGTTTGATCCCATAAGGAACCTTATGCCTTACTGACCTGTCCCCCGTGTAGAACACCCGACCCCCTTCCCCGGGAAGGCTATCTTCACGATCTAGGTTGTACAAGAAACCAATGAAAGATTGATACGACACGCGAGTCTGTTACACAACTACCCACTTTGTGCCTTCTCCATTTCAATCTTCGAGTTCTTAAAAAGGAAGATGCAGTAGACTGGAACAGACAAGGAGAAAGGTCTTCGAGAGACTTGGGTTAACTTCAAGTGGCTCTCGGCAATTGACAGCATCATCCCATGACCAACTTAATTAGCATCTCATTTACAAGTCATTAAAGAGGCTGGTAATTACTCCTAGAGGGCTTAGTGACGTCAGCCCTAATTATGTTGGTTCAATGCACATATGTGTACGTGTTTGCATTTGGGTACGTGTGTAATTGTCTACGTGTGGCTACTATACACGTGTTTCCTTGTCTGCTAGTATACTTCAGCACGTACGTATGGGCTTGTTTGTGCGACTGGACACACAATGCGAAGGAGGACCTGGCCTAATCAATGCCTATGTGTCCCCCTCCATCCCCACCGGGCCTAGGGATACTGGGTAAGAGGTGAGCACGGGGTCAGACAACAATCCGGCTTTGGACCTGAGCCAAACGTGTTTCATTACTCACAACTCCCATGTCACGGCCTTGCCCACAAGCCATCAACCCCTCAAAAACAAAAAAAAACAAAAACATTAAAAAACACACGTTAATAGCAAGATAAATTTCCCAATACGACGAAATACGAGTAGATTGTGGAAAAATGGAGAGAGGGCATGGAAGGGTTGGGAGGAGAGGATAACGCGGGGAATAATGGATGAGGGCAGAGTCGTACGTGTGGAAGAAAGTAAGAGACAAAAGCGTTGCGAAAACTGATGATGGTGGAGCAGGAACGAAGGTACAGGTAGTCCACCGGAGGATCTTACAATACCACAAGTGAAGACTATACTAATATTTTACTCGCCTTGGATCCTCTTGGCAACGGTCCCAGGCGTACAGTACAAAATTAACTAGAACAAGGGTACACGGTCCAGGGGACTCGAGTACAGCGCTGCGGACACAAGCACAAGAGTTCATCAGAGACAACAAACCCCTCAGGTGTCTATACCCATATGGATGCAGTGTACAACCAAGTGACAGATGGTAGCATTGGGGGTTGGGGAGGATGGGGTCTGAAGCAACGGAAAATGGCAGAACGCGGATGTGAAACCGTCGGATGAAAATACAAGTGAAAGGAGGTTGCGATCACTTGCTAGCGTGCAGTACCTGGATTGATCTGCCAGATGCTGCCCCCTCCACAAGATGATTGCCAGTCATCACCTGCGCATTAGGCTATTTGAAATACCAATAATACTCTATTAGCGATTTGAGGTTAAAAGGTTCAGAGATGACTGTCATTATCACTTCATTTAACCGGCATGAACAGCAGGTCCCAACACCTGTGCACCCACTTACTCTCAGGTCTTCAACTCCACCCATCCTCCTTGTGCTATACTCTCAGACCCTTTAACCCGTCTCGCACCTCACCTTTGACGTGTACATACAAGGGAAAGAGGGGGGGGGGGGACCATTTTCCAAGAGCTGAGGTGACCCGACGATTCCCACCTCACGACTTGTGCTGCGTATGTGCGGGGAACATCACGGCTGTTCATGAATAACACTGTTTTAACCTCTAGTACATCTCTGGGGTCATGTTCCACCTGCCACTCGTCAGGTGACCCCAAGCTGGTGTTCATGGCAGCTATGCCTCAAACGCACTTTGGTAATGTAACTCATCCACGAGGTAGATCTGGAAGCTGCTGGATTTTGCGAGTTCACCGTAAGGGAAAATGGCTCTCTATGTAAGCACCATACTGCCTGTGCATAATTACAGCCCGGCGGTTCCGAATGAAAATGTTTTCAGAGTCTGTTAAAGCCAAAAATGAGCAAGGAAGCCGAGGAGAAAGAAAATTATAACAATATGCAGGAAAGTCCATGTGATAACCAGCCTAGACCTGTCATAAATGGTGATAATCCGCAGCAGACTGCAGATTGTGACGGGTTTGTGGCTGCATATGGTAACAGCGAAACTGTGGCAGCCTAAGATATAGCTATATACGAGACGCATTAACAATGTAAAAAAAAAAGTGCAAATGAGCTGAACAGTCTGCTACACAATTTAGGAGGTAGCATTTTAAGCATGGGAGCTAGTATAAGGAAAATTAGTTGCCATGCCAGCCAACCTCCATAGCCAGAAGGGGACCAGGAAAACCAAGAGGTGCAACCCCTCTTAGTAAGGGACGGCGACCAGACAGCTTGCCAACACCAAAAGGAAAAACGGCCACGAAATTTGTCACAGAACATTCTACGCAACGTGGTCAATGCAAAATCCCATGGGAGTGGCCATTAGGGTAGCAGCATTGTTCAAAGCAAACTGTATTCACATGAATAAATGAATATGCTAATCCTTAAAAGCAATCATTTGTTAGTTCCATATACAAGCCCCATCTGTCTTGTTTGGGAACCTTGTTGTCCCTTAAGGTCAATCAGTGTGGAATGATCTACTCAGCAAAAATGTATTTCATTTGTCTTTGAGGGTTTCCAAATATAAACATTTGTATTTGAATTATTTGTTTTCCTGGATTTTCGTATTTGTAGATTATCTGGACATGTATATTTGACCCCACCCCTGGCCAACAGCCCCGATCAATCCTCACAACAATTAAAACATCGTGTCGTGTTTTCCGTCCCCACGCCGCGCTGGCCCATTAGGAAAGCTGAGGAGCAAAAGATATGACAAGGTAAGCATGAGGCAAACACCAGATGACGTAAGTAGTAAGACCTTGTGCGAGGCAGTGTTGCGCAAAATTTATCCAGATGTCCAAGTACACGCGAGTTTCTGGTTAGGCGTGTCACTGACTCGGGTATGACACCATACACTCCACACCATCTGTGCAAGACGGCCCCTGACTGTCCACGTGTGACAGCTATCGCCAAAGAATACAAATAAAACTTTTGATGATACGAGGTAATAGCACGGTCAAGCACCCCATCTTAAACAGCTGGTACTTTTTTCTGGGTTGGGGGGGGGGGTGGGGTTTAAAAAAAGAGGAAAGTCGTGAGATGAAACCTGGAAGGGCGCCAAGGGCAGAAGTTTGAGAAGATTGACCAACCCCTCCTGCAGATGGTCGAGTGGAAGTGGTTGGGAGGAAAGAGGAATCCCACTCCCTCCACCTGTCTAATAATCTGCTAATCACACGCCGCCCACTTAACCTTATGGAATTAGGAAAATAATCCTTCGATCAAGAGAAGAAAAAAAGAGGGGGTTGCCAAATACTCGTAAGCAACGCAACTTTCAGTAGTTCATCTTGTCAAGGCTTCAAACACGGCTTAAGTTGTCAAGAACCTTTAATTTCGCACTTGCCATTTGCACTCGTTTACTCAATACTGGGAAGGGTCATCCAAAAATTAGGAACAATGCCTACTAATTCGCGGGTCTATGGGCAGCGCAGGTGTTATCAGAATGAAAAAAAATAAGACTAGACTTCATCCTAAACTACAACGTAGAGGTAAAGTAACCCCCCCCCCGTTTATTTTTTTTACAACACTGACATTTACAGATGAGTAAACTCTCAATCCAAGTATCAAAACGCTTTACTCCCATGTAGTTCTCAGCTGGTGTGTACAAAATACAAATACACTCGCACATTCTTCAACTCACGCGCTACACAAGGACACGATAATAACCCACAGCGGGACGAGCTGCCAAGCTGCTCTAGTCATATCTCTGGCCGCCTAAACACCGCGCAACATAACTGTGAACACTTGTCTTCACTAACAACTACATAATATTATATAAAGATGCAATAATAAAGAACCCCAAAGCTCTGCTGCTTCCTCCTGCAAATTTTTCAATCCGAAATTCTCAACCACAAGCATCCATCTTTTCTCTCTTCATAGCACACACGCCCAGCCAAACCACCGCCCTGACCCGCACTGTTCATTTACTAATGCCTGGCTCCAGGATTATTGCACAAAATTCAAATCTATTATTCTCGCATTAAATTTTCATTTCAACGCTGCAAAATTCTTACCACTGCTACCATCTAACCTGCCGCAGGTTACGGTCATCAAAATCAATGTGGAAAATGTTGCAAGGGCGCCTGCTCAAACCCGGGATGGCAGGGTGAGGCTTGGCACCTCCCAGGGTGCTGGGGGTGGCAGGGTGAGACAGGGTTCCTCTCTGGGTGCTGGGATGGCAGGGTGAAGCTAGGGCCCTCCTTTAGTGCCAGGAGGGTAGGGTGAATGTGGTGGGAGAGGACTTCTCCCAGTGTGTCGGGGGGTCTCCTCACTAGGGTCCGGGGTCAAGAGGTGGGTACGGGTCATCGCTACTCACAACTGTCCACCTCCGTCTGTTGTACATCATCCCCAAGTGGTAGCGTCCTCTCCACCTCGCCATTTCTATAAACCACAGGGACCTTACTCCTGTTATGGTTTTTATTACAGAAAAAAACTCTAAACAAAGGTTCAGCTTTATAATACACAAGATACTTTCTTCTTTGACAATGGGCACAGAACTCTTATGAATAAACGATCACAAACTACAGTTACGACTGAGCCTCGGGTACGAATATCTTTAGACGGCGAGTTTGCATGACCAGTCCTCGAAACTTAGATATAAACTGTACAACCTGAGGAGACACTGCCTATATACTGTATACCTAGATGCCTTACATCTAAAATCAATTTAAAAAAAAATCAGACTAGAAGATCATCTACTCGAACCACCAGAGAAGTACTAGGGAGATCGTCGGTGTTGCCCCCGAGGAGCTATATAGGGGTCCATTATTTCTTGTGGTTAAAGCGTCATTAGCGTTGGAAGTGTTCGCCCTGGCCAACTACAAGGGGAGACAGGGCCAGCGGGAATAAGGGTGACTATAGTATACTAAACGTATGGTACCGGGCAGAGGTCTTATCACGAACCGGTACCTGGTCAGTGGTTTTCCCCGTTCCAAATGCTTGAGGGCGAAGAATTCACCTGCCTGCATAAGTAGCAAGTCTTACTCCTTGCCATGTGGAGAGGAACACGATAATTCCACTCCTCTGTTGTCTTAATGGGGAAAAATGAAAATCCAACTCTTACTTCCCAACAAAACGAGAAAAAACCTTCCCCTCCATCTGCCTAAAAGCGAAGGAGAAGTGAGCCCACCCACTCACCCCTCACATGAAGGGGATGCCTACTCCAGCCCGTGCCAATTCACCAAAACCTGAAGGGGGAGCTTACTTCCCGTCACCACATTATAAGAAGAGAAGCAAGACGCTAACTATCAACTGTGGGAGACGAGCCTATACCATCTGAAGGAGGAAGAGAAAGTCGACTGCACCCTACCACCTACAGGAGAAAGGAGAATCCTACTCGATTACCATTTAGCAGCAAGTGAAATCCACCATCTGGGGTAAGTAACTGTCGCAACAGCACCAGGTGAAGAGGTAACGGCTCTAAACTACTCATAAAGGTTATGTTAGATGTGGTCATCATGTAACACGCAACAAAGAAGGTCAGTTCCAAACGTATTTAAGAAAAAAATTATAAGGGGAACCAGCAGAATCAAAGCCCAAGTGAACAGATGTTAGAAAAGGGGGAGCTTGCAAAATATGATCAAAAGCAAGCAGGGTTAGGTCATGAGCGAGCAGAAATTAAAGAGATAACAGATATGTAGCGAGTAGATATATGAACCAAATAATACTTAGGCCCGCCCACTGCCAGCCCAAGTAGGAAGTGGAGTGCAGATAATTGGCGGTACGAGTCTGGCTAAGAGATATAAACACATTACAGCCACCACTGTATCAAATCATAACCCAGACACATACTGCAAGTCTAAAAAAAAGCCTTAACTTTCTACTCTCGTTCACTGTTTTTATCCGAGTGGATGTGAATTTGATTATGATTTACCACAAATAATCCCGTCTCCCGAGGCCAGAGGCTACGTTCTTCAGTCGTCGTCTGGAAAGGAAACTCGGCTTAAGGGCTCCTCTCACCGGACACCAGCTGGGGTCACAGGTGGCAAATTAGAGGTTAATAGGGACACTGTTCGGGTAAATGGTGGCACAGCTTCGATTACTGATACCTGAATTAAGATTACTGATGGAAGCTCGACTCGCCGATGGTATCCCTTGAGATAATAATACTGACTGGTGTAGCAGGGTGTAGCTTTTTGGCCAAGAGATTCAGATTCAAAGACGTGGCCACTGTTAACATATCTGGGGTCACTGGCACAATAACCGAGGTCACTTATCACAACTGACGATCCTGGAAGCTACACTTCCCACCCAACCTCATCACAGTACCCTTTTGTTCCATCCATCTGCACGAAGCACAACAAATCAAATACTAATCGAGATAATCAGATATAAGCACACACTCCCGCTAAGTTAAGAGCAACGTGACGGGAAATAATCATGCCCCTCCGCAAAGTCCTCTAGCCGCCCTCTTTCGTTGTCAACCCAAAGTTTCCTGATGCACACATTATCGACCTAAAAAACAGAGGTACAGTACATTCTGATTTTCCCAAGAATTTAGGCTGGATTAAATTCGCACACATTGCCAGGGTTGGGATGAGATATTTTATGGTCCTTTTCCACTAACATAACCTAGTATTGTTAAGAACGCTCATAAAGATTACTTCCCTTCCCTAACCCAACAAGAAAAACAGTATTATCAGTAAAAGGAAATACCTTCTTTGACTGAACAATATATACCTCACTCCGCTTCCCTAGCAATAAAATAAACGAGCTGTTGTGAGTAATAGGGATAGAGGCGAAGAAGGGACTATACATTTGAGCTGTTTAGGTATACCTCGCGGTGATTTCCTGACACACCCCACCCCCCAATCCACCTTCCAACCCTCCACCACCATCTTCACCACAGCCTCTTAACGCCTTCTAAGCCCTCCACCACCGCCTTCCAACCCTCCACCACAACCTCTATCACTTTCCAGCTCTCCACCACCAGGCTTGTCGACGTGGTGTGACCAACCAGACTCTAACATCTGCAACGAGTTGTCTAAAAACATCTTGCAGCCTGAAAAGACTCCTCAAGTTCTTTAAGGTTCACGATGGCCTGTCCAGGACTTTGTTATCTGATGGTAGCTGGATGAAGACCCTCGGACCCGTAACGTCTACACTGCCAACTCAGATTTTATTAACTGTGCCACAACAAATAGCGATCAGTTATATGTCAACAGTTTTCCTATTCATAGCAGCAACATTTTGGAATATTGATTTTGGGTAATAAATATAAGGCATAATAAGCACATTAATAACCCCGAAACACTTTCATTATTTAAACTAAACTAAACTAAACTAAACTAACCTAACCTATATTTCTCTCACAATTTCAGCCAATTATAACAGTTACGTCAAGATTCTAAAAATATCAAATTCTACCGAGAATAACTTTGTATACACCGGGTATTAAGAGATAACAAGTGGTAATGGCGGCTCATTGACTAACCTTTACTATCCAACCATACATAATATATACACCGTGTACACTACCATCAACCTCACACACACACACACACACACACACACACACACACACACACACACGAAAAATCAGTAATCATAATGCATTCCATTTTCAAGACGATCCTTTTACCGTCGATGAATATTAAAAACCAACAAAGCAGTGATACACCGAGCGAGAAAATATTGACCACACGATAAGGTAATGACAAAAACATAGGATCCTGGCACATCGCCCCAACACCACCTCTGCCATCAGTGTCACTGGGAAATCGACATTATCTTTAACTGGAGAATGGGTTAACACCGTGTCCCCCCCCCCCCAACATTGTTCACTCTTGTACAATATTTCTCCCTCTCATCACCTACAATATTCTAGTGTACAGTATTCCTCCCTCTGGCTTCCCACACAACCAATCTTAAGTGTACTTTACAGAACATAAATGTTTGCCAAACTGGCCGCGTGGCATTCCTCAAGCAGGGACGAGCGACTTTCCAAAGCGGCGGTGGCAGCAACATGTTTGGCTCCCCGGCTGAGGGCGGGCGTGGTTGAGCGCCACCTCACCACATCAGCCACACCCATACTTGGCACAGCACGAATGCACAACCATCTGTTGCTTTCATGCATTATAAAGGCTGTCTTATTCACATGGAACGAGTTTTGTCTTCATGTCAAATATTACAATGTCAAAACATTGGAATATCAGATGGTTCCCAAACTTCTAACAGTGGTATTTTCACCTAACAGTATAAACAATACGTAATGAATGGCATGAAAATACCAAACTTATCGAGGTTACTTTATGCCTTGCTGGGCTTCTATAAGCATCACTAATATCAATACTTCTTGCGTGTGAATTGACTCCGTATTCTTTTAGTTAAAAATACACACATGAGAACTGTATAATCCAATTTACGGAATTCAATAAGAAAGCCTTCACCCTGTAACATAGTTCATGGAACGTTGATCGTGCACCCTTTTCTCCTTCTTGGTGAAACACTTCATAACATCACTTAATACCTATAACAGATACCACGTTGGAAGGACTGCTCGGTAAGTCTTGGCTCATTGTACCCGTGTATTACTATACAACAAATGACGCCCACACCTACCATACATGTTCAGTGTTAATATTTACCTCTGGATAACCTGCAATATCTCGGTTAAGACAACACCTGATGCTGTGTTAATAATTCATGTAAAGAACATCCAAGCTTTCACGGGGACAGGTTTATCAGAGGCAATAAAAACGCGGCCGTATATCTTAGGTGGAGGTGAGGAACACTGGCCGGGCATGCGACAGCCTCCAGGTCCAAGATTTACTACCAGACATCCTCCTCCTACCTCACCACTACTAGATTGTTTTTTTTTTTAATTTGGCCTCCATCCTCCCCCAATAGCTTCACCTTCGCCGCCATTTTATTACCTTAAAATTAAATATCCTAATACATAAACAGCTATCCTAGCTGTGTTGAGTTAGTTGAGCCGCAGATCTATGCGGCATTTAGTGACTGTTGCCTCATTGTCAATATCTGCAACTCCTCCTCTTACCTCACCTCTCCCTCTACCACCAACCACCCTTCACGGAATTATCATCCGGTAAGGCTACTTATAGTAATCCTTTTCCCAGCGTTGCTACTTGGTGGTTCTTGTGCTACGGTGCCATTCATACCAGTAAGTCTTTTATCAGTGTTGCTGTTTACATCTGCAGTGTTTCATATACCACAGCTGATGGGTATTTAGTGTCCGTGTTCCTACTCTCTCTAGTGCCTGATCACGTGAGTACAAGGCTTATTTACGTCACCCTCTCCTCTACCTTAAGGGTCAAGTGCTCGCTTAATCGTCTTCCTCTTTCTCCTCCCCTCAGGCACACTTTTGTTTCTCCCCAACCCAACAGCACAGGACCTTCCTTGTCTTTGTCCTCTGCGTCTTTCCGTCATTCCAGCACCACGTAGCCCTTCTCAGACCTACCATTAATAAGGTACTCAAACTGTTCACTAGCTAGTACCCCTTTAAACTTACCCGTTACCCATAATACCGTCCATCTACTGCCGTACCTCCACTTGTTCCTACTCTATGCTCGACTACTGTACTTCTATTAAGTAAACTGGCCTCCTGCGACCTCCCGCACGCTACTGGCCCACCATTTATCACCACCTGCCGTCCCACACAGTGCACCTCTTGTCACTAAACCAAATCAAGACGAGATTGTAAATCTGTTTAGCCTGTAACAGCGCCGTGGCACTGCCGTAAAGAGCCACGGCCTAGCGCGGCCGGCCATTTAGGACACGACACAGGCACCGCGGCTTTCATATTCAAATGAGGTTCACATGCCCCCACCAGCGTCCACCAAATCGCTTGCTGCTTCCCAGCCTGTGCCGCTGTCGCCCTCCGGCCGGTGACAAGGGCCAGGACTCCAACACAACAAACATTTGATACACTTTCTGTATACATTATTCATTATGCACACACAAACAACACACACAAACACACACACACACACACACACACAGAGTAGATTCAGTCATTAGTAGCAACACATATAATGCCCTAAAAAAGAAAATTCACCCTTGTACTTAATATTCCAGCACACGCCAAGGGGACAAGTTCCAACTGGAGTCCTCACCATGTAGATATTATCACGCTCGGCTTACACTGTCTATGGTCGCAGGGGAAGAACAGCAGGGGGAAAGACCGGAGGAAGAAGGACTGGGAGGAGGAAGACCCGGAGGAGAGAGGACTGGAGGAGGAGGAAGAACTGGGGGAGGAAGGGTTGGAGGAGGAAGAACTGGAGAAGGAGGAAGAACTGGGGAGGGAGAAAACAATGCTTATGTGATACCGCCACGACACTACAAGACGATCCTCCGAAGTATCCAAGAGTGTGAAAACCCTGAGCGGTAACCAAGAGAGCCAGATATTAACCATGTATGAAATTATACTAACAATGGTGATTTTTAAAACCTAACTACGGAGAAAAGAAATTAACCCATTGTGCAGTAGTTTTGTTCTTTCACCTATTCTCTTTGTTTTTATCAATAATTTACTTCACACTACTACAAGGTCTATCCATTCTTATGCTGATGATTCTACTCTCCACTCTTCCTTTACCGCCGGCAAGGCAGTGGGTTCTAACACTCGTCTTACCCATGATGCCCACCGTTTCTGTGTGGATGTCGGTCACACTAGAATAACCCGTTATAGTACACCCTTCTTTCCCCACACAACCAAGCTGAGGAATGCTCTACCTTCTTCTGTTTCCATCCTCTTACAGTGTCTCGCTTCAAAAAGTTAGTCTTCATCTTCGTGTGTAGAGTAACGTACTCTCTATTCCTCTAATCTATTTTTTCTCCCTCCATCCCCCAGCCCCGTTGTGTGTCGGTGACCTATGCCCATGTGAGCGCCGTCAGTGACCCCTAGTCTTAGTCAACACCACATTGAGGAAGGCGTACGAGCGTTCTGGCGTTGTTGGGTTAACGCCGGTGGGATCCAATGGTGTGGGTAAGGCAAGACCCCCAAACATATACACACAAGGTGCAACACACTTCGCCTTCGTGACGGTCGTGGGTGCTTCGGGGTTTTTTCACCTGCTGGTGCAGACACTATCACCGACATCACCACAATACACGCCATACAGCCAGAGGGAAAGAAAGACTACAGGAGACTGACGCAATCACACGAGTGAGAAATACAGACGTTAAGGAGACACCAGCTTTAATGATGTACACAATTCTGAATAACAATAAACTGTTAATATCATTAATTCTTCTGTAGATGGTTAACTCCTACGCCGTGTGTTCTTACATTAGAAGGAACCTAGGCCCACCTGAAAATTAGGCACCTCAGCTTATTTCATCCCCAAGCTAGCATTAACCATATGGTGACATAGGCCTTAATCCCAAGGTGTGTACCTTATAAAAATACTACTGTTAACAACCACTACACACGCAGCTTCCGGTAGTCATAAACAGCAGGTAAATAAGTATTGAACAATAATTAATTATATGGTGTATCGCCCTACTCATACTCCCAGAGACAGTCAACATAAGTTATTCCGGTATTAAAATCATTACAACACTGTACCTTAAGTGAAGACCAGACACCAAGACAGAAACGTACCTGGGAGAAAAAAGAAAAGACTCAATATACCATACAAGTGAACCAGCAACATACAGTATATTATACCCAAAGTCAATATACCTCGCTATTAACAGATTCGGTGACCAAATATAATCTTAATCGTTTAGCTTACAAGGAAGAATGTTTATCACGGGTAAATAGAAGCGGTGGGGCTGAAGACGTCAAACGCACGAAGCTCCAGGGACACGACAGGAGATGCACCAACCCAATACAGTATTCATGACAGCTCCCTACACCAACAGCTATAAATGCATCTCAACCACTCTATACACACTGTAATGAATTTTTATTATTAAAAGAAATGAGGCTAAATAATCAAAAGTGCGACTGGGAAACAACAAGTGAACAAACATGAAAAAAAAGAACATGGGGGAGAAAAAAAAGTAAACTTGTCAGGTTCGTCACATTTCCCGCAGTCACCAACACCAGTAATAAAACGCTTGAATCATATATTCTTAATTATTTAATGCCTTTATTGAGTAACACTGATCCACCATTAATATATTGTATACCTGTCGTCTCGTAAGATCTATAACCTATTGAAGGAGAAATAAAGTAAATGTAACTTCTCAAAGATCCGCAGTTACCCAAGTCGACTAAACACGACCTGGGGTGCCATAACCTCCCTAAATTGCATAATGGAACCCCCCCCCCCCACCAAGTTAGACCAGAGGAGATAACAGCCCAATCTGTTGACCTGTGACCCGCCTCAGCCTGGCTCTTTGACCCCCAACAACGGAAGGAAACCAACAACGCACGCCATACTACGATCACTTCAGGTTGCATCCTTTCTGGTACACGTAAATGAACCCGCAGCTACACCCAGACTCAAAGTTCATATTTCTGTACAATACATAACGAGTTGACAAGACAACCTGATAATGTAACGGTAATGTTAATATACAGAAATTAAATAATGCATTTAATTACTTTCTCCATGACCCATTTAACGTTAAATGTGGAGCATTTAATTAAATTTCGAGTGTGCATAAAAAGAGTGCAGAGATGAAGAAACTCCAACTCGTAATAAAGTTCAAGTGTTGAAGACGCAGCTCATCTTAAAATGACTCCCACCGCCCACCATAATACACACACATATTGTACCCTTATTTTGACAGGTGGGTTCAATTGTCACGTGAAAACTTCCACTGTCATGTTTTTTCTCGAGACAATCTATAAATCTCGTTCATTTTACAGTATATTCAAACCAGTTCATTCTCGTTGTCTATAGTATAGTCCAGTTCCGCTCAACGATCTACTTGGTCTACTTAGATCCGATAATCCTGTCCCGTTTAATAACATTATCCAGTCAGGCGCAGCAGTTGAGGCGAGTCTTGTGGTGTAGTTAAAGTGTGGTGCCATTCCGTGCCATTCAGACCCAAGTGCTGTTATTGCCCTGGTGAGTGTCACGCCGGATGCCCCTCCTGTATGGTAGCCATTTGTAATCTAATGGCCGGAAAAGCGGAGGGGAGGCGATTTACTGCTGTATCAAAGGGTGATAAAATGGCTAGCAGGAATTAACTTGCGGGGCGTGTGGGGAAAAAATAGCTTTACATTTGTTCGTTCCTAGAAAATGGAACACAATTGTCAGAACTACGTTTAAGACAATAACCCAGGTACACCGGTAACTAATATAGCTCCGACTCACTTGCTTTCTTTCCTTAGCGATGATAAAATCACGTGACCAATTTACTGCTGAGTGCTTTCATTGCGAGTTGCACAAGGCCTGCTACCTGAGCCAACTGTCGACCCACGTGTTTTGGCGGACAAAGACGTCAATGGAAACTATATTTTACACCCGAGAAAATTTCTATATTATTAGGTTATGTCCGAACTCTTGCACATATCCCCTTTCTCATCAACCAAGTTCCCAGCAAACAAATTCAGATTTAAAGATTTTACATACAGTATATTGTCTTCAGTGACGCAAATTCCTCCCTTGCCTCCACAAAGAAGACCCTTTTTTAATTATTAATGAGTACTATGAGTGCCAAGAGTAACCCCCCCCCCCGCCCCAGGTTGGCACCGCCGCACCTGCCTGT
Source organism: Homarus americanus (assembly GCF_018991925.1). NCBI lineage: Eukaryota > Metazoa > Arthropoda > Malacostraca > Decapoda > Nephropidae > Homarus > Homarus americanus. The sequence goes on from NW_024753943.1 coordinate 130,356, forward strand.
ATGTATGACCGCCACACACTGTTGCTAACTCACCCACCACTCTATCACACACCCAGCTGCCCCCCTCAGCCCGTCAATGAGGTATTTTTAACTCTTACCCTCCCTCCCCCCTCCCTTCTTGTCCCAGAGGCAGTGTACGGGCGCGTGAACGTAGGGGCCAAGCACACAACCAACGTCACACTCTCCCTAAGGACCCCACCACCAAACAACGCCACACAGAAAAGGAGGCCACTCAACACTCAATTGTTTATTGTTGGATCGTGGTGGGGGGAGGGAATGGTGGGTGAGGAGGATAGCATGGTACAGGGAGAGGTGCTAGGAATAAGAGTGCCAACCTTCACATTAACCCTGAGTTAGCAACTTTTATGCATGTCCAATGATAAAGTAAGGATATATCAACTCAAGATTGAAACCAACTCAATAACCACAACGATTAACCAGAGAAGTCCTGAAGGGTGGTAGTTTAGAGGACAGGGAAGGAGGCCAACTTAAACCAGACATGTAACAGAGGTAGAACAAAGGGTATGTAGCTTCTTACCACTAACGACATTACTCGAGAAGGTTAGTAGTGGCGGCGACTACTCCACGTGGCTTCAGGGAGTGGTGACGCAGGTGGCACTACTTAACGGTGATGGCAATGTAAAATTATGGTGAGGGTCGAGGGGTGAGGGGGGTGTGGTGGTAGTGGAGGACTGAGAAGCCACACCAAATATGTATAAATATAGTAAGTGGGTGAGGTGGGGGCGAGGACTGTTCTCCAATTCACTACACACCGTCATCTATCACAAGTGCCACCTTCTGCACTACACTCCACCACACACTATCATCCATTAGAGTGCCACGCTTTACACTACTCACCATCATCAATCATGGGTGCCACCACCATCATCACCCTCATCACATACAATCCACATAGGTCCCACCTTCCACTACAGTGCTACACGTTCATCCAACACAGGCAGACGGCAAGGCTACATTGAGTAAATAAAGCCCCCTAGCAGAGAGAGGCAGGGTGCGGCATGCAGATAGGTAATGTAGGGCAGGGTGGAGTTACATCAATCACAACAAACGTAAAACTAATATCGTAAGTCGAGGTATGGCTGGGGAGAGCAGACACACGAGGCAAAACAGGACAGGGCAGGGCAGGGCAAACAGGGAGGGGTAAGGAGATAAATAACAGGAGAGGGGCAGGAGCGGGGTGGGTGAAAGGTGAGGTGCGTGTGGCCACCTCCCCCTGCTAGACACCGTCACTACAAGACCCGGTAATGGCCACGTCGTGACCCTCCTCCCTACCACCACACCATGGTCAAGTGTATTATGACCATGCATCACATACATTAATACATCACCACACCACGAGAAACATTACCGCATACAACACACCACCTCAACACCAACCACACGTTAGCAATCGAAACAAAATAAAAATTCAATAATTGAAATCGGCAAAAAAAAAATAAAAGAAATAGATAAACAACAATATCACCTACGCAATAAAACATTTTTACTAAAAAAATTAGCATCGAATAAAACGTAACAAAAATAAAACTTATTTTTTTTAGTTCTGCACACAATGTTTATCTCTGTAACCCTAGACTATGACGCACTAACTAGGATGCGGTCTTAAGACATCAATAACAATCAGAGAGATACCACACATACACACATCCATCTGATACTCGAACCGGGGTACAACTGGACAGAGACCCAGGGGACGAGACGATACCCAGTGTACCTCGTGTCCAGGTTGTGTTCAAGACATTGACCCCGACCACCGGCTGTGAACACGGGGGGCATCATCCACCACCACCACCACTCATCAACCTGACGTAAACTACCAACACCAAAAAATACTACACAATCTTCTCTGCTACTCTAGAATATCTGATAATCTATGCTAACCACAGAGAGAGAGAGAGAGAGAGAGAGAGAGAGAGAGAGAGAGAGAGAGAGAGAGAGAGAGAGAGAGAGAGAGAGAGAGAGAGAGATTCAATAATATACCAAAAGATAAAATGCAAAGCGTGATAACTGGTTTGGGAAAAGTTGCAAAACATGTATAAAAAGACGCGAGTGAAAGGCATTTGTCCATCATTATGCAGAAGGAAATAAACAGTTTGAAAGTGTAACATGGCATTACATGGACACTTACACAAGACGATTCAGATATACAGACAAGACAATTCAGAGATGCTGAGGTGGATCCTGCCAAAAGTACAGACGAGACGAACAGGTGTAAATCAATATGGCCTCAGTCATACACAGTGAGGACATGATAGACCACGGGCACCCAGAGAGAAAGCGTCCAATTAAGGTTGCTGAGCTGACACAAACACTTTCCCGTCAACACTGGCGCCAACGTTAGTACATTAACAGCAGTTCCCCTCGAAAAATTTAAGACCAAAATAAATAAAAAGTTAATTTCCATGGGAACTATCTCCACATTTCTTTACTCGATTCAAGATTAATTTAACGTCATCCAGGCAGACGCAAACCCTGCCCGTGAACCGTTACTATGGAAACATGGTTAATTTTAGCGCAACTTGCAGCTACAGTGTTCGCTGATCAAGTAAACCCTGTCACATGTTTAACAAAATTATCGTTTTGGGTGCAAATCCGCAACCCAGTGGCCTCATCCCCACTGAGTGTGAGCTCCCGCCCGGCCCTTTAAACCAAGTCAAAGCGATTCTTATTGATTTTTATTTATTTTATTTTTTTAAATTGGCCAGTCGGCAAATAGTTTTTTTTTCAGTATGGCATTAAGTGACAGTCTCCTACCATAAACCTAACCTAAACTAACCGTGCCCTGGTATTTAATGTCTTAATGCAAATTGCCCGACTGTTTGACCACCATTAGGTTATGTTAGGTTTGGCTTTTAGTGTTATAATGTGACAAGACCAGCTATTTGGTTTATTTGTAAAAGAGCCAAATTGGCAAAAAGACCGAGACAAATGTATGCCTTTTCTTATGAGTTATATTTACCTACCTATACGATATAAAAAAAAAAGAAGGGCAATTCATCTATTGGCCTAACTTGCAGCAGACACTCGGCATTATAACCACAACCTACGACTACTAGCCTGCACTAATGTATTATGGCTGGAAGACGACACTGGTGATGGTGAACTCGGACTACCAGACGATTCTTTCTCCCAGATAAATGTCCAAGTAATTATCGCTAAATACCACATTACAGTGCACATCATTTGACTGTGACATACTGCGTCGATTAAGAGCAGTGCCGCCAACAATTTAAAATCATGTTCGCCCACTATTCAATTACTAGGCTGCGGCCGAGTAAGGTCATGGCGCGGTGATACAGTTACAATTGAAATTTGTCAAGAGCTGTCGGTGAGCGGGTGAGGGGCGGGGAACACGCAAATAATCACCAGCACCTGAGGATTCCTTAAGGTGAACTATGATTACATTCTGCCCCCGTTTTTTGCACACCGTCTGCTGTCTCGACTCGTTGCTACTTCACTCTCCTCCATTGCCACTCTGGTTTCGGACAGTTCTTCTACCCGCATCTACTGTAACAAGCAAATCTCCACCCTACGATTCCCATTACTGTCCATGACTTCACGCTGCACAGCAGGTCTGACTAGCCAGAGCAAAAAACCATCTGTTCTTTCAACCTTTAAGACGTGAAAAGATTTACAAGAGACATGGCACACCAACCCAACATTCGCCAAGTAAAACAGACTCGACTACTCAAAAAACAACTCTGGAAAGATCGAAGAGAGCCAATGTAAATGTGGCCTTTCATTTGGTCACGAGCCGAGGTGGGTGACGACACCTCCACAGCCTGGCCAGTCTCCCACAAGGAACGCGCCTTATCCCCCTATAATTAATCAGCAAACCCTCCGTACACACTGCCGCAACATCCCTCAACTCATTACCGAAATGTTTTATATATTTCTAGTTCCAGTAAAAATGGTAAGGAACCACACGAGAATCGTAGCAGGGTTGTGCAAGAGGGCGAAGTAAACCACGTACAGATATATTAAAAAAAAAAAAGTTATAAAAAAATAGCACAATCAGTTGGACAAAGATCTGCATAAGCTACGCATGTGTGGGGTGTAAACAATATGAGGTGCTGTACTGTAGTGGCGGAGTCACTGGACAAGTTCATGAAGAGTACGAGGGAGGGAGTGAGCATAGTGTTTACAAGAGATGAGAGGGAAGGATGGTGATGGTGGGTGAGCTAGTAAACAAGCATACTCAACACAGTAATATCCTTTGTGATGCCAATCTCTAACCAACACCTAACCCACCGGCCGTAAGTACTGCCACCCCTGTGCCTATGAGTGGGACGTGTGGGAGGAGAGTTAAATACTGATCCACGGGCAAGGCACATCAAATCCAGCCTCCACTTGCATACAATCATCTCCCTCAACATCAGGCACATTGTAATCTACATCAACATCTGGCAGAGTGCAATATGCTGCCTGTCACTCTCACACACACACACACACCCCCACCCACCTCGACCTGCCACGCTCCAAGCAGGAAAATAAGACCCAAGATAAACACTACGCCATCGGCTCATCCCGTAACAGGTAAACGCTAGGTTAAGACAACAGTATAAACGGACGGGAAGAGAGCAGTATTAACAGACGGGAAGAGAACAGTATTAACAGACAGGAAGAGAACAGTATAAACAGACGGGAAGAAAACAATATACACAGACGGGAAGACCACAACAGTACACACAGACGGGAAGACCCCAACAGTATACACAGACGGGAAGTCAACAGCACACACAGACGGGAAGACAACCGTACACACAGACGGGATGAGAACAGCTGACAAAATCTACGGGACTACTCGAGCGAGTTTCGTGTTTGGCGGGATGAGAACCGGTTAACATTTCAGCCCGTGTTTGTCCATTGAAATTCTAGAACGATCCGAGTTTCATTTTCAGGAGAGCGAGTAGACATGTCGGACATTAAGCTGACACTGTAGACGTGGAACCCAAACTAGAGAGCGTAACACAAAGAGGCAGATCAGAAAGGACAGTACAGTCACGCTCCTATTACAATATTCATACCTGTAAGATATAGTACTTGAATGCTAAAACACGAGGAAAACACAGAACAGTACACCAAACAAAATCATGCCACCTACTGTCTCGGTACACACTGTATACCTGTATGGTATATTTATTGTATAGTGTAGCCTTACAGTGACTATATACGGTGCATGTAGAATTAATGTCAACTTGCACGACTATTGTAGAATAAAATAAATCAAGTAGGGAAGGTGATTCTGGAGTTAACAAGATGTCATGAGCAGCCTGTGACCACCATGTTGACATTTTATTCGGGAAGAAATTCAAACGTACATGTGTGGGAGCTTAACTAGGTGTATGAAGACACTGGATGTGGGTGTAAAGAACAAAAAAAAAAGCATGCGTACTGGTCTGTGGATGCATGTATATGTATGTACGGGATATTTATACGTACATGTGAGCAGGAAATGTAAACAACCTCACGGTGCCGCATCCGGGTTCACCTTCCTTCGCCAGAATAACCATCTACCAGAACAACACCCCAGCAGCTTATAACACCCAAGTACAAATGTGTGTACTAGTGAGCAGTTGGTAAGTCCCCGGGCGGAGTTGGCAACAGTGCCCCCCTACCACATCCCCCTCACGCAGAACTAGCGCCTACTATCTCGAGTGCTCCATCCTCTCCCTCCTCCACCCGAGACGACCAGCCTCTCCCCCCTCCCCCAGGTCAACACACCGGAGCCGGCGAGGGATGTGAAGGGGGCGAGGGAAGGCCCGTGCAGTACCGTCACCTCACACTCACCCACATGACATAATACGAGTGATCCAGCAAGTAAAAGTCCTGCACTGGAGAGGAAGGCGTGCTATAGAGAATGTATCAGCCAGAATGCCCCCCAACAACAAACAATCTAGTGAGTCATGTGTCACACCACCATGAACCCGAGACCCTCCGGACATACTCCACTATACACCAGCTGGTACACATACTGACATCATCACAAGATGGGCGAGTGTGTACGAATCATCCATCACATTACACACAACTCTTACTACCAGTGTATCTTCTATAATTCTAAATACTGTATATACAATTCGTCACACCCACGGCCTTAAAATTAAGGCAGAACACTTGCACACACAAACAAGTATCCTATATCCCTCATACACACCACATACCCTCAAGCATGCACAGTAGTTACCCTTCCCAACACACTTTAACATACCCTCGACATGCACAGTGCATACCCCACCCCACACCAACGCGCCTTTCGGCTCCCAGGAGTAAACTGTCACAAGCACCAGGCACACCACCGCCAAAGACGCATGCAAATGACTCCCCCCAGCACCTAAAAAACCTGCAAATTAACAAAGTCCACCAATAGGCTACTAAGAAGCAACAACACCTGACCACACGCCAATTTAAGACCGTGGATGACTATATAATTCACACCTAATTGCCTGATGCCAATCTGTAACCATAACCCTTTACCGCATGATTGGTCATTAGGCTCCACCCTCCTCAATTCAGTGATGAGTTAGGGTGTCGCCCCAGTACAATAATCTCCGGGGATACATTTTTCCTCCTCCACTAAAAACATTTCACGGGTTTTCATTCCGTGTGAAATTGATACGTTCAACGACGAGAGAAGAATATTTCAATCCCAGGAAGAAGACAGTAATTTCTTAGTCAATCTTTTTTTTCCCAGTATTGAAACCTGACACTTGTTTATCCTCCCTGTGGCTCTTAAACACATCACGAGTAAGTCAATGCACACTGGTCGATCTATTTCCAAGAAGGAAGTGAACACAAAGTAGTAAAGTACGCCTACGTCATCCACCCAACAAGCCAGAGAAACCCTACTCGAGTGCCTCTAAGCCTCCCATCATAAAACACACTCGAGAAAGTCTTAAATCACCCAACGATAAACACACTGGGAGTCTTCCATCACGCCGTACGAAACTTCACATGCCCCGAGTCGCCTTCAACCATCATACCCTTGAAACCCTGGCCAAGTAAGATGCCCCACACCTTTCCACCAAATATTTCGATTACATCTTACAAATGAGATGCCCTACAGTGGGAGAATCGGTCTTTTAAAACAGGTGGGAGATAGTCTGACAAAAATAGTGGTCTCCAACAACAAAATGAGAGGGAGGCTTCATCTGGCTTCTTCAGTTCAAGCAGGAATCATTGTAGGATAACCAAATTCTTCCAATACAACTCCAAGTGACCAAGTAACTCGCGGGAAGACATGATCGGTATGATGTTCTCTAAAACGTCTCCCTTTCGCATAAACTTTCTTTAAACATTATCGATGAACAAGTTTTTGACTTCCAAGTGTTCATGGTGGCCAAATATCCAGGTTGGGTTGGATTATATAATGCTTTTCATAAAATACTGGGCAGAAATAGTTACTTATTTAGCACTAAGGAAGGGTACTGAAGACTCGTGCTGCAACCTTCACAATACCTTATGTAATTGAGAAACACCTAATCCTTATCACTCCTATCGGTCCAACCTATATTCCAAGCTTCCCAGCGAGTTCGAGTTAATGATGGTGTTAGGTGACTTGTCCTATTCATCTACAATTCCTTCAACCTAACCTAACCCGTATGCTTAATAGAGAATCAATATCCATTCTATAGTACGGTGACCAAAACTGAAAAGCATAATCCAAGTGATTTCTCGCATACACGATATATAGTTTAAGATGCCATCGCTTCTCTTGTTACTACGTTCCTAGATATGAACCTTAGTAAAGTATTTCGTTAGCCTCATTTCATACATAAACGTATTTCTGTCTAGGTTTTAGGTCTCTTAATAATTATTACTCTTAAATCGCTCTCATAATCGGATTTGTTCAGCTGATAGTTGCTTCCCGCTTCCATCCCCTAGTCTAACATTTTCCACATTAAATTAAAAGAGCGCGCACAGGTTCACCCCAGAATGAAACTACGTGTGATATGGCTGTTTTCAATGTAGTCTGGCTGTGTTTGTGTCTTACCTTAAAAGCTCTATAAAACTGAAGATTTTTTTTAGGAGGGGGAGGGGGGTAGGGGAGGGGGGGATCGCCCGTGGAAATGAATTCGATGGCAAGTGACCTTGTACGGCTTCTCAGGAGTGCCAAGACAGGTGAGCCGAGACACGGGTCAGTGTTCTAAGTACACCAGTTTCTCTTGGTTGTGAGAGCTTAATGTAAATTCGAAATGTTTTGGTTAAGTTTCTCCAAACACCGACTCAAAACACACACACACACGTCCATGAGGGTGGGTGTGGAAGCAAGATCAGGAGCAGACAAGATTCAAGGGGCGTCTCTCTTCATTAGTGGCGATGGTGACCCGTGCGGCTGAATTTAGAGCTCGGATGACACTTCCGCCTTATCGTTGCCGCAGAGGATGTATACCCCTCCCCTTCAAAAAAAATTGCTTGGTTACACAAAACCAGAGGCCCAACTAGCTACTGCATTACCACATCCCACCAGTACAACTTCAGTTCGTCTTTCTATCACGTTACACAGACAAAACCACAACACCGCATCACTACACAATCATTCTCTATATCACAATACGTTAACCAGTTCCAAAGATAAAGATGTTTATCAGAACCAGTTATCACATAATACCGAGAAGCAAAAGGCTTTATTTACATTTTTTTTTCTAATCTGGTTCTTACATCTGGAATCATGAAATCATTGTCAAGCAGTTTACTCCAAGCATACAATCAATATTCTTTGCTTAAATCCCGGTTTGGTTCATTGTTTGGTAATTTATACAGGGCGACCAAGTGAATGAACTAAGACTATCGGTATAAAGAATAACTTATTCTTATGTCAACTGTATCGTGTATTGTTAGCGGCTAGTTGTGGCCACAGCACATGAGCACACATCACCCCACAACTGCCTCCTTACCCATGCCTTTAACGTAGTTCAAGACGGTCCAACATACACTCGGCGCCCCAACACCTCAGAACATATCCAACGGGAAATAAGACACGACAAGAGGACAGCTGAATTCAGAGGTGTATATCCCTCACTAGTCTCCAGTAGGGTCACAGGCCAGAGGTACTGTAGCTACATCTCCCCTGACCCAGCGTGGAGGCTCACCAGGGAATGACCTGCATTAGATAAATGGCTCTTGCCCTGACGTACTGTGACCCCACAAGGTGACACTGGTCCTTACAGGTGCTCGTCCGCTGGCTTAAGGTACTTCTTTACTGTCTCTCTCGAGTCCCTTCACACCTTGGGATGTTTTTGTACGATACACATTATTCTGCATTAGATAAACAAGAACACACTAATTTCTTTCCCGTATAACGAATTCAGGTACGACAGCTCCCTTAACCTGCATCACACTTTGCCTTAAAAGTTTATCCTGTTAAGAAAATGATTTAGTCTGCACAGAAAAAAATACCGAGTCTTGGTTTGAAAAACTTCGCAGTCCCTCTCCTGCATTATATAAGCCCAAACTTTGCCCGTCTTAAATCCCAAAATGGTGATGAGAAGAGGAGGGGGAAGAGGAGAGAGAACAGGAAGATGAAGGAGAGAAAGTAACTGGTCTTAGATGTGTGAAAATAAACACCGAGGAGCTTGAAAACGCCCACAACATTTTAAGATGTCTAGTTATAATGAATTAAAACTGCTAAAACACAATTCGAGAACCTAAGTAGCCATCTGAAGGATCCGGCAGGAGAGAGCAGGAGGGTTTGGGGCTGGTGGTCCTGGGCAGCACCATAAGTGTCTGGGTCAGGTTGTCGTCGGTGCCAGAGACAATGCACCCTCATTAATCAGGCCAGGCAGCAGCATCTTACCTCCCCCTCCTCCTCCTGCCACAAGCCATTAACCTAACATCACTCAATTTTCTTCATCTCTCCCTTATTATATTTTCCCTCTACTTACCCCTTTTCTCCTTTACCAATCAGATGATCTCCTTTCTCTCCTTCCCTTCACCTTTCTCGCTCCTCCTCCCTCTTCTTTAACCTTAACGGACCTTTATACCACAACAGGAACTATAATTAGTCTATAAACAATGTGTACCAGGAAAAAAACCTTTGTAAATATTAGTGTTAGCAAGCACCGCCCGTCAGTTCCTGGAGAACAATTACGAGTTTGATCCCAATAAATGACAAGTTAAAAAAGTAAAACCCGATAAACTATGGGCACAGCAGAAAATTTTTCTATACGTTTTATTCTTGTAGCATCACGACACCCAGATACACAAGTATAGCTCAGATGACCATTAAAACATATTAGCCGGCGACACCTCTACGTGCACCATGATAGACAAGTGCCTCAGAAATCTCTTTATTTGAAATTTTAAGTCCATCCTCTAAACCCAGATAACTAAACCAGCAGGTAACAACTCTAAACACGTTTTTGCAGACAGACTCGTCCTGCTGGTCAAAATGTGATGCTCCATCTCGCTCCTCTGCCATCTCTCGCCTCATTTCAATTGCAAAAGCAGGTACAAGAGACGGGTTGGAGTACAGTGGCCCGCCCGACCATGTATTTGTGTGTCAACTCCTCTACACCCGCCACCTATCACCACCAATAGAGACAGCTCATTATGGCTACAGACCTAACCTGGGATGCTGCTGTTCCTGTTGCCACAATAGGAAATGTCACACACCTACATATTAGGGCAACGATCCCGAGTGGTATGAGCCCCGCCAATGCCCACCATTCACAAACTAGGCACTGATTAAGACAGTCTACTTCAAAATACCTAATGCACGAGCCAACATGTAAACCAAACAACCTGGTCTATGCACCAATATGGGTTAAACAAACAAATACATAAAAATCGATAAAAAGATAATATTCATTCAATCATGTAACTAAGAACTTCGTCATACCGACTAATTCCTGTGAACACGAGGCTCGGATATCAGGGCATTTCTCTTACCTTGCAACATGGACCTGTAAGCGCAGTCTGTGATAGCAAACACGTGCGGTGGCATCTCGTGTCGCTTCTTGCCTTTGTACATTTCAATGACCTTCTCCGTGTAGATGGGCAGCCGTCGGTACGGGTTCACCACCACACAGAACAGGCCGGAGTACGTCTGTAAAGAAAAAAAAACGACAAATTAACATTAATAAAAAACTACAACAAGACCATGAACACAAGTAAACTAATGTACCTAATGTAAGACATATAATTATTATTAATAAGCACCGTCAAAATTACCATCAGTACCATCATCACGTCATCTACCCGTGAGTTTGTTTACAAGAAAGAAGTTCAGTGAACTGTACCTACTATGTCCGAACCCCTGAAAGTAGTAATAAAACATTAAATTATTTACAGATATTAACTTGACCACCCCCACCCCCCTTTATGGTAGATTTAAGAGGGCAAATGAAAAAATCTCTGTACATTATACTAATTATACAGCTCGTTAGCCACTTGGGTGGTCGGTCACGTCTGGTACCCACTATTGGCAAGGTACGGTACTGGTTATGGAACTTATTTTACCTATATTGCAGTGATTTTTTTTCTTACTAATTTAAACCAGTTATATAAAAAATTCATACTATTTAAATGAACCAACCCTGCGAGTGACCAACACAGATTGGCCACCGCGCCTCCATCACCCTCCCCTCGGTAACTGCGCCGCCAAAACTAGTTTAGTGTACAGTTTCGTGTCCTTTAAATGTCCCTCCCCAGTCCCCTTATAGTGCAGCAATATGTAATCCAACACTGACTGGATGACATTGAGTGGATACAAATAAAAGATATCTATTGTGGTTATGGAGCGGAAGAGTGAAGGAACTCTGAACGCTAATACACGAGTCTACCAGTGAAGATGAATGACTTGGGTCCAGCACACGACCGTTGTCTACCTAGCTGGGAGAGGGGGGGTGGCCCGCAGCTTGGTGACCACCCGGCCGGGCGACCGACCGGTCCGGAGGGCAGCACTCGTTCTGTAAACACCCTGTAAATGACGTCACCCACACTCCAGTCCCACCGGCAAACATCCGCCTCCACCACTCCTCCCACCGATTCTCCTATAGTAGGAAGATAATAGCAGGAACCACCATGATGATGACGGAACAAATTATTGATCAACCACAGTACATTTACTTCATCAGGGTTATATTGTTTCACTCGACAATGTGAAAGTTTTAACCGTAAAATTTCATCAATAAACAGACCGTCCTCAAAATCCGCAGCATTGGGTCCATTTTTGGCTAATGTTTTATCCCTTTACATCGTCTGCATCACTGTTCTGAATTAAAAACAGCAGAGTATTTGCTAGCTAAACACCCACTATAAAGTTCCCAGTCCTTGAGCTCAAACCATTTCACTTTCGCATTCTTAACTTTCCATCTTACGTCCTGCCCCCCCCCCCTCCCCCCTTTCTCTTATGTTTATTTGGCATCTTTATTCGCAATCCTTCACCCGTAAGAGAATAAGGTAACTTGTTATCCCTTCCTCTTTCTTAACCTACCTTCCTTCGTCCCTCCCTCGTTCGTTCTTACCTTTTTCCTCCCTCCCTCCTCCATCGTTCCTCACCTTCCCCCTCCATCGTTCCTCACCTCCCCCGCCCTACTCCATCGTTCTTCACCCTCTCCCTATCTGTTCCACCCTTTCCTTCTCGCGGCACTCCCGACAAACACGAGTCCTGCCCACCGCAACTATTTCCGTGGGCGCGTCACTTCCTCCAGCGACTGAGGGACTAAACATGCACAAAGACACCATTCAAGAAGCAACATCCGGCAAAGTCGCAGGCAGCCTCATATTACCTCTGCCTCGACGTTTACGGCTGACAACAACGCCTCTTAAAACATCAAAGTAATTATTGGATCATGCAGGGGCACTCTTTAAAGATTATTCAGAGTCTACCTTTCCTCAAACTTCTAATTTAAGAAACGCAAATTTTTATGGACAAAAAATTAACGAGAAGACTAATGCATTTACGAAATTAAAACAGTTCAAGGTGTGTATATACGGTTTCCAAATATAGAGACATAATTACTACAAACATTAAACAGATGGAATAATGCTGTGGCGGTATGTTTAAGAGTACTGTACTGTATACTCGTCGGGTCAACATCACGTTCACGACCCTCAAGTAGACCACCACCCTGGGCTTCTTCACAATTTGCACGCACACATTTCCCATTTCATTACACCTGAGGACTCTTGGTCTATCCTAATATAGTCAACCCATACATACCGTGAGAACAAGAGATAACAGTAATAATAATACAGATGGCCGGCAGCTTACGTTAACTAGAACCATCTTCTTGATGTGTCCGTTCCTGTGTACATCGTTGATACGTCAGGTAGATTATCTTGTGATTTACTCGTGTCATTTTTTTTTCCTTCCAACTAAAACTACTTGCAATTTTACTAGCCCCTGGTGCAGTAGTCATTACCTCGGTCTCTGCCGTATAAGCAGTATAAACTAACACGTGTTGCTACAAAGCTAGAGCCATTGTCCTTCCCACACTATAAACTGCAGTATATACTTATCTATACCTGCCATTAAGTTCATTCTATGACCTTGTCCACTAATGCTGCAATTCCACTGGTATAGTTTCCTTCTAACAAATTCACAGCGCACCCCCCCCCTCCGTAAACACCCACTCCAAAAACCTTCCCTCACAACGTCACCTTTCCCATAATCCCCATAATTTCCTCAAACATTCTATAAAGTCAAACCCCTTCAAACAAAAGAGAGAGAGTTCTAATACCATGTGCTCCCGATGGAATGTCAGATAGTATAAATCTCCCGACGTTTCATCTACAAAGCTTATACAGTATACCCCTTTCCCTACCAATAATCTCAACAACACCCTGGGGGCCTTTCTATAACAACAGCTCGATTCGTTAGTTCAACTCATGCCTTAATTCAACAAAGAACACTAGATGGTACGGGATTCTTATAGGGCAGAACTATATAGCTACCACTGTTCTCCTTCAGTTAGTCGTCGTACTCCAACCATATCCTCTACTTAACACCCTCCATAATTTACCTCCACGTAAAGAAAAAAAATTGCCCTCCAAGTATTACGGGTATGCATCATCACAACGTTAGATATGGTTGGTTTTCCCATTAAAATATCTCCTCCGAACTCTCACGACTCCTCTGGAACCTGTTTGAAGGACCACCGGCATAGTTCACATTTATACCACAAATCACATTAAAAAAATTGATATATATATATATATATATATATATATATATATATATATATATATATATATATATATATATATATATATATATATATATATATATATATATATATATATATATATATATATATATATATATATATATATATATATATATATATATATATATATATATATATACACACATATATATACATATACATATATATATATATATATATATATATATATATATATACACACATATATATACATATACATATATATACATTTTTATTTTTTTTGAACGTTTTCAACCACGATTATTACCTACGATTACAATAGCGTGTCAAATTTGTAAAGTGTAAAGTTTTATATGAATTCCCAAAACGTATAAAAAAAATATGCCGATGATGAGAGTAAGATCAAACCATACGATAACAACGAGGATATACAAGAGAAGCGTCAAGGCCATAAAGGAGCTGAAGGAACAACAACACAACTAGCAACATCAGTAGGTGGTCCCTTAACTAACTTGTAAACCCGACGAGCCACGGCGTTTGTTACCTTCGCTACACACGGTCGTGATTAATCCAATACTGCTTACGATTAACCACCAAGGGGATTTGTCTACACTAATACGTGTATCCTGGCTTCGACACCCCAGCTCTAGGTAACGTGACCTAAACACCACGGAAACTCTCGTGAGGTAAAAGCATCGATTCCTATCCAACCATGTGTTTCCTGTATCCCACTACCATCTATTTATTCAGTCTGGGGGAGGGGAGGGTGTAGGAGAGATGGTCATGAGCTGCAGTGATCATAGACACCATCTGAAAAAGTTACAGCAAGACGCACCAAACAACTGAGTATATTGACCCTGACATTGAATAAAAAAAACCTAGCAAACACTCCCGGAAATCATCATAATCACACTAACACTAGGGGGGATCCCACAAGCAACAGTGGCTGCTCATCCACCCGGCTGTCTGTGGTCCTATGGTTGTGGTCAGCATGTTTGGTCTATCAGTAGCTTTTGCTCAAAGATCCTATTCGTGTATTATCCATAAAAAGTGCGTTTAATTTTCCCATTTGAGTGAAAGTTAAGTGCAACACTATAAAGATGGCAGTGTCTTGTGTGTATATGAACAAGAACTAAGTGTCAAACAACTCCTCGGGAAACAACTACAGCAGCTGATACACCACCACGAGGGTAACGGATGTTTAGGACATGGCCATGTCCGGGAGAAGAGATTCAACACATGGCTTAAATGACAACTGATGATAACAAAAGTATCATGCAGCCGAACTAACATGAAGAGGATGACAGTTTTCAACCTTTAATAAAGGTTTAATTTCCAAACAAAAATTTAACAAATAATGTTCCCCCTTTCCCTGCACCTACCCTAATCTTCCTCCTCCCTCTCTTACCCTCTCTAACGCCCCAAGTCTCGCGGTAACTCAGCCAGCTGTATGTTCTGCAACTTGCAAGACGACACAGTGACCATCTATCAAGCCTCAAGTAGTTGATAAGAGCACAACACTCAATTTGTCGTGGGGAGTCAACTCCAGCTTTATATTCAAGCCCTCCCTTTCTCCCCCAAACACGTATAAATTTCATATACGTTGTGTTAAAATAACCTGTATTAGTGTCCGTAAAATTGAAATACAAAGCCAAGCACCTTGAGTATAATGCGCACGTGTTTCCATCACTTTCCGCTCCCTGAGGCGAGTTCTTTCAACTGACAAGTTACCAAGTTCACAGTAACACGATAATTATATAAACTGTCTCCTATGTCAGGACCAGACAACTCCTCCCCGACCCCATACCCCCTCCTACTATATCCCTTCAAACCACGAACTTCCCTTACCCCATCATCTTCTACCTCTTCTCACTGCAATCCACACACCCCCTCCCCTACCATCCTCTTTTATTATCCACTTCGCCAGTGGAATGTAAACGGCCTCACTGGTCCACCGTGTCAGACATGGGCCGTCCCGGGACGACTTCACACTTGCCATGCGAGAAAGTCTTGTTGACTGGGTTAATTGTTCAGCTGGCACTGAAAGTCAATAAGGAGCACACGCCACAGTTTTAGAAAACGATTAAAGAGAAAATTCAAACCATTTAGCAAATGAATTGACAGTTTTCAAATTAGGATCGAGAGCTGTAAGCCCCTGGGGGAGAGAGGCGGCATTAAAAAAATCATTATGTCCACCTTACAGCTGGAGAAAGTTGGACGAAGGAAACCTCAAGTCAGAAGCATACTCGTCTTGCTGTTCAAACAATGGCAACACGTGGAGGAAACAGCTAAGAAAGTTTAGGGGAGCAGAGAAACATTCTCTATTATACACAATAACCTTGGGATGCCACCAGGTCACCTGGAGGGCAGCCTAACATCAAATTAACCTGTTCCAAGAGTTCCTACCTCCACCACGCATCACAACCCAGGATTTACTGTCAGTGCTCCAGTAGTATCTTCATTCAAGGCTAATTTTATTCATCTTATTTTCTTATTTCTATGATCTAATAATCTCTTTATGTATGAACACCAAAATACAAATTACTCAATAAACCACTATGACCTACACTGCATCTTCCGCCATTAAACCATATGCGCATACAATAAATAAACCAGTAATCATCATCAACCATTTCCAAAAAGTTTGTTACCGGTAAACAGTAATAAGCAGCATTATGTTAATCTAGTAACACTTTATACAGACCCATCAGAATTAATCGGGTTATTATATTTCCTGCCAGATAATTCAGGATAGTGATAATTATTCCCAACAGCTGTACAGTAGTTCGTTATTGCTTGCCCTAACTCTCTCTACTTCTTAAACCTTCTCTTTTCTCCCTCTTTTTCTTCTTCTCTCTACTTAACCTTCTCTACTTCTTAAACCTTTTCTTCTCTTCTCAATAATCATCAATATATACACACCTATATTAACACCTGCATCCAAACATATTATATACCCTTTACTCCCACAAGTCTCCACCCAGATAATACACTCTCCTCCAACAAAGATCCGTCCACAGGGGCCTAGTAACCCTCTCCAACAAACATTCACTATTACTGTATAACCTCTCCTCCCTCAGTAGATTACCCATGCTAACCTCTAGCTATCCACACCACTGCCCACAACTATCCACCCCATTACCCACAACCATCCAGTTCCACACCATACTATAGAAAAGTATTCACACCTGACTATCGACAACTTTCTCGCACCACTACCCACACAACCCGCAACTATCCACATCACTATCCTCAACTATCTACACCACTACCCTCAACTATCCACACCACAACAAACAAGCCAAGAGAGAGAAAGAGGGAGGGAGGGAGGGAGCTGTGGCTGGGGCCCGAGGCGGCTGGCGTCATGGCCACAGATCTCATCTTTATTATCCCAAGAGATCAGGTTCCAATCCCGTGATGGTCGCTTGACTAGAAACGGAGAATCGCTTCATTTCACAACACAAACCCTCCCTCCTTCTCTCACAGGGTAAGATTTCCATACACATTAACCACTTGGTACATAGATTTCATTATGTATATTGATGTATTTTTTCTCTCTTCTTAACATCGTATTTTACCATTTTACCTAAAAATTAACCAGCCTACCTCTGTGTGTGTGAGAGGGGGGGGGGTTACGCTCAGTTTGTTATCTTTAAGTGAAATAAATTGGGGTGTCTAATCTTTACCTGCCCCCCTCCCCCTTTTTTTCCACACATGCATCATTCAATACTCGTACACAACTCAGCGTACGCCTTTCTCCAGATTAAAGCCGCTGCTGTCACATTACCATTCCTTGCTGGCTCTTGCACCTTACGACTGGTATCTAAAACCTCTAACTTACGACGAGTCAATCACTACAGCGCCACCAAAACAAATACCTAGATAGAAAAAAATGACCACCAAGATTACCGGGTACCAAAAGGGCGATCATTTAAATAGCCAGGTAACAACAAAAGAACTTGAACAGAAATTATAGGTTACAGCGAGAGCAGCAGTCTGGGAACGAGTGCCCTCACAGGTTTAATATATAATGCTATGGGTGAGGTCAGACTCCAGAGTAAGAGAGCGAGGGAGCTGGGCACACTGGAGTGCTAACTGAAGTGGAGTATGAGTGACGAGGCAGCAAGACCATCTGAATGCCAGACTCGAAAGCAAAATACAAGTAGGTGTGGTAAGGGGTACGCCAGAGTCGAGTACAAAGGGGTGTGGCAACAGGGCAGGCTAAGGTGAGCAGAGTACAAATGGGTGTTGCAGCAGGACACGCTAGGGTGAGTCAAATACAAGAGGATGTTGCAGCAGGACACGCTAGGGTGAGTCAAGTACAAGAGGATGTTGCAGCAGGACACGCTAGGGTGAGTCAAGTACAAGAGGATGTTGCAGCAGGACACGCTAGGGTGAGTCAAGTACAAGTGGGCGTAAGGCAGGACACGCAAGACCGAGTAGAGTATCAACAGTTGTGTGGCAGCGGGGCATGTGTAGGTGACGCAGCAGAGTATAAATGAGTGGAGGCAAATTAAGAGCAGAAGAAAGTTTATTACCACTGGGAGTGACAGAGATATACGGGAGAATCAGGCAGAAAAGTTAAGGAGTGAGTGGGTGGAGGGGAGTGGGTGGAGGGGAGTGAGTGAGGGGGGGTGGGGAAGAATGAGTGGGGGAGAGGGCGAGGCCACCCTTTCAATAACAACAGCAGCAGCAGCAGCAGGGGTGAGTCAGTCCCAAACAATGTAGGGCCAGATAACCATCACCGGTGACGAGATAAGGCATCAGAAAGACCCCCAGCCCAGCGTCATAGACTGATGAAGAGTTTCTCACCCTTCTCGTGACCTTCAACAATCTTCTGCTTTATCATATCACGATTTCAGCCAACACAGTTTATTGAAAGAGTTCTAAACACAATTTCAACAGTACAGAACCACAATAACGTCACGCCACAAAACCCTCTACCCAAATATAGTCGCAATTCGTAATACACCAAGTTTATATAAAAACTACGTTACAACTTTCCATTTTCAATTAACTGGTCCAATAAAAAATGCATTAAGCTCCCGAGGCTACAAGACGGCTGTGGGATTTCCGGGCAGGTGGGAGTGGCTGGTGACTCACCCCCAACCCTTGTTTACCTGGAGGTGGTGTACAGTCTCCTCTCTGCCCCCGCTGCAGTATCACCAACCTGTTGTCTCCAGCTTCGAGGTATCCCCAGCCACTTTATAAGTCAACCAAAGTTCATTAGATGCAATTTGTAGGATGCGATTTCCGAGAGCTCGTCCAGGTTATAGTAGCTGTTAACAGAATAAATCGTAATTAAAACCGTATGTTTACATGGGTGTCAGACGATACTAATTGCATTTCCACTTGCCATTTGGTTTAGACGGAACATTCTGGCCAATCTTTCTCTCCAGATTATCTATTTTCATACGTTTTCGTTCTATTTACTGGACTTAATCTTTGAGTCCTATTTATTATTGTGAAGTTTTGATCAGGAAGTTATGCTTCTAGAGGTTAAGTTCGCTTTGAAATAATCAGTTTTTGTAGTAAATTGTACACAGCGCTCCACCTCCATATAGTATACGAATTTCTCAAATGCTCTAAAGTCAACGTCTTCAAAATCCTTCCTATTATTGTCCTATTTTTGTATGCATCATGAAAACTTTTTTTTTAATATGTAATCACCATCTGACTCTCACTGAAGCACAAACATGAAAAATCTAATTTTTCTACTTTGTTCTTACAAATTGCAGTGCTCTCTACAGTAAATACGTGCAAGTCATTAAATATTCCCACTTGTCATAAATGAAATGGCGATTTCTTTTTAGAAAGGTAACAGAATGGAGAACAAAAAGTAAAGCGTAATGTGTATAACTCCTGGAGGCACAAATTTTACAACTGACGCCTTGAAAAACAAAATGCTACAAATTCTGGCAAGACGTGTGTGTGTTTTGTACAGACGTCAGCGTTTCTGCGGCGGGAAACAATGCACGTCCAACACGAGGTCATGGCAGTGATGACACGTCCAAAGTGGTTATTCGGTTCGCCTGGGTTATCTGACGTTACATGTGAATGGCGGCAATAAGCATGACCATCAACACTAAGCTCAAGTCTACACGAGTACCATTACCACCACAGATCACTTAGCAAACCTGTGGGGAGAAAAACGAGCAAAAGATCTCAGGATATAAACGTGCGCCATATGTTAATATAACCAATAATACCAAACATGATAAGGTGGGTGAACAAAATTTCAATATACTGTCCCAATATACAAATTATTTTTCCAATGAGTTTGGTCAAGTCATCTTGAACAACAACAACATTGTCCCTTAAAGAGGCACAAGCATGAGAGGACACTTCGCTATGGTGCCACAAGGGTGAAGTGTGCCAATGCCTTAAGGTGGGTAGTAGGTGCCCTATCCCTGGCACACAGCCACCAGGCGCCAGCCGGATGGGCGTCATCCACCTGCCGTAACCTTGAACTTGCCACGCCCACCTTCCTCCCTCACAACCAACACTAAAACAACTCGCCACCTTTCTTTCCCACCAACCCCTTTCTTCTATAAATTGTCTACACAAACAGACAAAACTTAAGAGTCGGATAAAAAAAATACTTTGTCTAATTTTTCTTCCAATTCATTTTAAAAACTGATAGTGCAACACACACACACACTAACACCGGCATCTCACCCACCAATCAAAAACAATACAATTCACTTCTTTATACCAACAGCTATAATCATAAGACAAGACAGGAAACTGGTGCCTGTAATACATGGCATCGAGGACTACAATACTAAGTGACATGTATGAATGTATATAATAAAAGTTACACCACTTGCTATCTTGGAGTATCAAAGCCATCTTCCCCTTTGTATGATAAAACAACAGTGCTCTTTATCATGAACCTGAAGACAATGGTGATTATTCTTAATTAAAACTTTATTTACCTGTGGAGAATAATACAATAGAGAAAAATAAAATGAATGGCAGGAGGTGCAGGGAATAGCTCAGTGCAGTAAGGGGGGAGAGGCCAAACATGCATATTGATGAGCACCCAAGTATGAGAAATACACATGGCCGAGCGAAAACTAGTGACGACGTTGGCTTTTCTTATTTTTTTTACATTACCAGATCCAACGAAAAATTTGCCACCTATAACATACCCATACGGAGACATACACAGTAAACTAAGTTGAAGGAGAGTCGCGTGGGCAGTCATGGTGGAGAGCAACGTGTTTATCACTCTCTGGAATACTAACTAATACTAACTCTAGGTAACCCATCTCCATTCATGCCGCGGCCAAGTATGTTCCTCCGTGGCCCAACCCTCACCCCGAGTCCTGTAGCAACCACCGTCTACAACAACAATACTTCACCACACATCAATATGACTTGTTGTGTTGAGAGTTTTTACACTTATGCCGTCTCACTCAGGATGCTAAATACTTTTAAAAATTCACACGAATTCTAAACTAGTATGATAATAGATACCGTATACACTCGCACAAAACAACACCATGTCAACAGACGAGAAAGAGGCCAGAGAGAACCAGGTACATGAGGTGCGGGTGCCACCAGGCAGACTGTGAACCCGCGGCTGACATGAGCAAATTAGGTGAATGACTTTGAGAGAGAGAGAGAGAGAGAGAGAGAGAGAGAGAGAGAGAGAGAGAGAGAGAGAGTAACGGCATGACCTCCCCCTCCTGTCACTCCAGCCACCACCACGCACCAAGTGGTCAGAGTCAACAACCTCAACTACCTCACCCAAGGCTGAACTCTTGCGTACACGCTTACCTTCCTACTACACCCACCCTCCTCCAACTTCACGAACCTCTCTTCCTCCCCCTCCAACCTCTTCCCCCATTCCAATCTCTCCTCTTCCCCTCATTCCAACCTCACCCGAAACACGAACCCCATTTTCATTCCCTCAACCCTGATCTCGTTCCCCTTCTCTCCGTGATCACGAATCCACCTTCTCTACAATCAATCAACCCTGATTCCCTCCAAACCTTTCTTACTTCTACCCACACCTTACACCCCCTTACCTTCTTACTCCAATGCTCTAGGTTATATCTCTTCTCCTGGAACTTACCCATCAGGTTTTCTGATCCACACTGACCTAGACAACACCAACACTA
The DNA here is from genome assembly GCF_018991925.1 of Homarus americanus. Classification (NCBI taxonomy): domain Eukaryota; kingdom Metazoa; phylum Arthropoda; class Malacostraca; order Decapoda; family Nephropidae; genus Homarus; species Homarus americanus. The sequence continues at coordinate 152,638 of NW_024753943.1, forward strand.
TTTAAAACGTGAGCTAGGGGGTAAAATCGAGTACTGTATACTGTATTTCCAAACCTACATACGACAGGCACCCTACCAACACGGATTAAGTGAGCTTCTATGTGCCCGAATCCTGTTAAAATCATCCTAAATGTGGAATCTATGGAGGTGATTATCAGTAACTAATTCAATGCGGCATTCAAATGGGAGAAAGAATGCTGAAGGAAGAGGGAGAGAATATTGTTAAGAAAGTGACGAGTAAAGGAACATCCTGTTAATAAACTTTGATCACGCCCAAAGTATTCTCTTGTCTGGCTCACAATTTAAAGGGATTTCCTTTCATTACTGTTTTACGAAATTAACAGAAGGCATTAATTGGTTTATAAGACGACCTAATTCCTCTCAGTATCGGACGTGCATGTATCGTATCGGGTGTAGGACAAAGGTCCACAAGACAACTAATAAATTAAATAATTATTTTTATTCTTTATTATTTACACAACCATAAAAAATATTATAAAAGGATCTTACTGTATACAGTATAGAGAAAATCAAACAAATAAAGCACAATATTTAAAAGTTCAGTAAGTCTTAAGGTCCATGTTAAAGGATAAAGTGAGGGGATATACAGTAGGTAGTCAGACGTTTGGGCCATGTACCAATGTAACAAACGGGAGCTTTAGTCCTATTTCCACTTTAACAGAGGGGCTTTAGTCCATTTTTTTTTGTCCTAGGAGGCTTTTGTCCGGACCCCATCGTGATCAGAGGAAGGGGAAGCGTAGTAATGTAACGGTGTTGCCCTTTAGAGCAGGTATTTATAAAACACTTCATCGTGACACAAACGCTTATGAAGGCATATAACTTAACACAACTCCATATTCCTCAACCACACCTCACCCCCTGTAGGAGCAGCGCCAGGGACAAGGGTGATCTTGTTTACCAGGGACCCGAGAGCAGATACTGTACATCAATCCCCATCACAACCCCCTCACTAAATTCAAAAGCATAACTACCAAGCAGCTTTCGGCTGTATAAGTATTAAAATATTTTGCATAAGGCTGGCCTACGAGAACCACCAAAGACAGTACCGTACACTACATTCCATTAGGGATTAGTTGAAATTACTTAATATTAATAAGAGGAGATTGCATGGTACTACCTCGTTACGCTGACCACACCCTCCACCAACTTCACTACACCAGCGCCATCAGACTAGCCCCCCCCGTTATCTTATCGTTGGATCAAAGCCCCTGTTACCCTGACCTCACTCCACTCACGTCAGTCAAAGGAAATACCACACCCGCACCTCTATCGTCGCCTCCCCAGCTTACATCACCGTGTGTGTGTGTATGTATGTATGTATGTATGTATGTATGTATGTATGGCCTAGGGCAAAATATATTTCTCAACATGAAAATGTAAAGGGATCTAATGTTAACGCCCATATGGAACACCTCGGTGTGAATGAACTTGATGCACCTGATCTTAGACAAGAGCCGGAGTTGATAAACTTCCAGTAAATTCAATAATCTCTTTGGAAGGTTTGATATTAAATGGATATTAAATGGTTCCTGGCACTTACAGCGTTAACCGCCAGTGATCAGTACGTCACCATCCACACACCCATCTCCCCTCCTCACCGAGCTCTAGACTTAAATGTTTTAGTCAGGTTCACCTAATGACATTCGCAAAGTATATATACATGGAACAGTGAGCACCAAACTAGAGTACATATAAATTTATTAAATACCGAGTAAAATATTGAATCTCCCTCCCAAAACAGCACTGCCTCCCTGCTGATGGATGGTAACACCTCCATGATCGAGTAAATTATATATCTTAAAACTTCTTTCATCACGCCAAACCTCACAACAACTTTTAACTATACATTTTTAAGCATAAGTTTCTTGTCTTCTCACGAGCTTAAAAGTGCAGGTATTCAAGCACGGAAAAATCATATTACAGTATAATTAATGCCTCGGTAATAAGCCGGCATAACTCATCAGAAGAACTACACATTAAGCTTTTCCATGCATAAAGGAGTAGGTTATCAGACACCTTAATCTAGAAGCAACCATCTCCTTGTACGTGATCTCTGGGAGGGTGGGGGTAGGAGGGGGCTACAGAGGAGCACTCACCACTGTAATCTCCTTGCCGTGTCTCGCCTACCTTCAACCATCTCCCCTAAACAAATACATATATACTGTACCTATGTAACTACCCGAGAATATTACTAATTCTCGTGAACAATTAATATATGTTGCTCGAACACCACACATTTCTGTAGAAATCTTTCAGAGGCAGGTAATGAAAGGTTAATGTAGTTGCGTGCCCAGACAAGACTTCTCGGGCAGTGCCCCTCCCTGGCCTCGGGACAGAGGGTCCATTATTGTGAGCAGTGGCACAGGACCCCACGCCATTTCCCGGCCTGGGGGACTTGCTCCCAAAAGGACGATGACTCGTGGCCGGTTACGAGGTCACCACTCACCGGGTTAAGCAACACTCCTCTACAAATTACACCATTAGCGCCATTCACAACAAAAAAACAGAGGGGTTGTGTAAAGATGATTCTTGTGCCCTGTCATCATCCAGTTTAGACATATCCATTCAGGAGCTATATAACAACTGCTGTCTGAAACTTAGTCTTTTAAACATATCTGCATAGTATTTCCAGACACTTTTTTCCTTAGTCTTCGATTTGATAAAAAGGAGGCAACAACTTTCGATATTTCCGTGGAGCATTCAGTAAAAACCACATATATCTGGCATGAAAGGCATATCGGCCCCCGTTTACTAGGAGAGGGTAGATCTAATTTGCCCTGAGCCCACATTTTCTCACCTTCAGTAATAAAAATCATAAAAAATTAAGACGCCTTTTAAAATTTGGGTGATAAAACCACTGATGACTTCTTATAAACTTTATACAGATAGTCAGAGGAGTGTGACTACACAATCCACTTCACACCCCGACAGAGATCATGAATGAACATAAATAAGCGATCAATCAAGAGTACCGCCCTCGTATCTGAGGGTTGGCGACCACAGTCCACATAATACATTTTACATGGTGTGTAAGCCTTTACTGAAGCCATGACTTGTCCATGAAGTATTTACAAAATTTCCTCCAAACCTCTTTACTCATCAGAGCAATACTGATGTTATTTCCGGCAGGAACCAACACGCTCGTCATAACCGGCGACTACAATATTAACTTGTCTATCCACAACAAGTGTGCTGGCAGCGACAGGGTGCCGAGTCACAGATTTCTGAAGCCCAGGGAAAGCCTTTCGTCTGCTGTTTAAGTTTCCACCAGATGTAACATTCCTAACAATTACATCATTCGAAGGAACTTTTAAGTAATACGAAATTGTAAAACAATACAAGTTCAATTTTTACCGTTTGTTACATGTACAATATCAAAGTATACGACAAGGCATTAAAACATCAACACCGCTGAATGAACATCCATTAATAATAAATGCCTCAGGGTACAGTTATAACAGGAGTTCACGGTGAGATCCAAGATTAATTCACAGATACAGAATACCATAAATATAGAAGACGTGCTTACATACCAGGTCCCACACTTCATTATTTCTTACCAGCGAGTATCAAAAACAAAACATCGCGTGTAGACCAAAGTACTGTAACTTGTTCTAGTTACACTGGCCTACTACCTTCAAACTGTAACATCCTGGTTAGCCAGTTTGGGTGGTTTGCAGAGTTGCAAATTAAAGGGCAAAAGTAAAGAGTTACTGGAATACACACATGGTGATGCGCTGGTGAGGAGGGAGAGAAAGTTGGTAGGAGGCATAAGAAGAAATGGTGAGCTGCAATTGGATAAGACACGTACTTTACAACTGTAGCACCCACAAGGGTAAATGTTCACAAGTAAATACACAGCACAGATGTAAGGGAGGAACAAATGACTAAGAGAAAGTATGCTGGACACACACTGCAGGGAGTGGAAGAAGAGGGAGGTAGCCACTAGACAGCAGCCCAAGGAATGAATGAAACCGTGCAGACCGGTGCCCCAGCAGAGAAACTCCCGTTAAAGACGCGCCGCGCCTAACATTGCAACATTAAAATTCACTATAGTCCACGAAGGCTGGACCAACCATGCACCTTCCCATGTTCCACACCACAAGACCATAGAACGCCATATTGATCACCATTCATCTTACACATAATATAAGCTTTCCAACAGGTCAAACAGATCTAACTGTGCAAGAAAACTTAAAAAGGAAATTGGATACACTACCCTCAATGGTCTATCAATTATCTTTCTTTACGTTACGCCTCCATAAAGAAGTGCAACATGAAGTTTAACAATCCCGAGGACGAGAAGAACCTTTCAGTGGTTTTATTGCACATGTATGACATAAACCACCTGTGGCAGCCCCAAGGTGGCCAGCAGGGGTGAGAGTACGGCCTGGGATTTCACTCTTAAGTCGTCGGGTTCGTCAACAATGAACCGCTATCTCAACTCCACTCTTGTAAACACATTAAGTCATCCCAACTGCTAAAGACCATTCCTCGGCACCAATGTTGAAGCAAGTGACAAGCTACCCACTATAACCCGTAACTGTAAAGTCCATGTGCCCCGTAGTAGTACAGTACTGCAGTTATGATACATTTTAAGTGATAAAACTTTGATTCTGATCTTGGCATTCGCGAGACAAAGGGTTGTGAAGTCAAATACAAAAACATTAATACTATTTTTTCTACTCCCTCCTCCCACTCAAAACCTGGTAATTACAGTAATGTATTCGCCACTGGGCATAAACAGTTGACATCTTCCGTGTTTCTCTGCCGACATTTTCTCACCAGCTACACGTAACATTCCAACCCCCATATAAGCGATACGTGGGCCTTTCACCTCTACCAGCAGACGAGTATCAGAAACGAAGACGTTGAAATAATAACATTAATAGGTCAATGAACAATATAATTTACCAAGCGGGAATCATGACATGCAAGACACCAAAGTATCGAGTTAAACTGACAAACGGACAATAAGCTCTCGTCTCTCTGGGTTGCAGGTTTTCTCGAGTGACTGACAACCTGCTGGCACCTAAGAATGTGTGTCGGCGCCGTCTACACAGTGGCGTTCTGGTTCTTCCACTATCCCTATCAGTTTCTTATTCTTAATCTCTATAATCTCGCTTTATATTTTCAAAATAACATCGTGTTACATAAAAAGAAGTAATTTTTCAGTTATACATATATTTTGGGGTCACTTGGCACCAACAAGAGAAGCGAACATGGTGAAGGTGGCTTGTTAAGGACGAGAAAAGTGTACCGGACTGTAAGTTCAAGAGGAGGCTGGGGAAGAGGATGAAAGCGAGGAGTGACTATATTTGGTTCGTCTGGCCCCAGCTCCTCCACCTAACTCTCTCTCCTGAGGCACGCCAGCCATAACTACCTGGCCACAGCTGAAACCACCTCCCATCAAGAGTACAACCCAATGCCGCCGCCACAGGTCCCACATTACCACAAACTACCACAACAAACTTTATCTTAGCTCCAACCAATATTACCTAACCAGTTGCGATGATAACTTCCCTGTACCAGCGATCTCGTTGGAGTATTTTATTATGACCTTTAACATTAGGTCTGTACTGTTCCTACATCGTAACTACCAACCATTGCTTACTGCCGAACGAACTGCCGAAATAAAAACATAAGCGGTCGACCCAAAAAATCACCCTAGTCCCATTGGGGCCAATTACCGTACGTCAACCTCTCAAGACATTTCCTTAACTAACGCTATCCCAATTGACTGGAGATAACGGAACACTTAACCTGACATACTAGTGTACGAGGGTAAGGCTCTACACGACCTGGTTCTCATCTCACACGTGGGAAGTCACCATCATTAACCTTTACTCTTACAACAAATCTACAATCCATCTTACACCCCCCCCCCCCAAGATCCATGAATTAACCATTACCTGGAGGAGCCGTGCACCTGGTCAGCGAGGGAGCAGTCTTCAGCGGCCAGAGGTTGATGTACCACATTTTTGGCGAGGTTTTTACGCCCTCCACCAAGATTCTCACTTATCATTCAGGCCAGTGGAGCGACTCAAGACTTGCATTTACATACCTCATTTCAAATAACCAGAAGAAAATGTTGCTAACGAGGGCTATAATTAACCACTGGTGCATATAATTAAACGAAGAATGAAATACCTACCCAGACATTTGACAGCAAGCAAGAGACTAAATCAATAATCTTAAATAACTTGGAATGTGTCTACCAGCCAAGATAAACAAAGAACAACAACAAACAGCAGATGAGAGCACCGAAGATGAACGACGAATAAAACAAAGGAATATCGCATTACCCAGCCTAGGATGTGCCAGCTGACAGACCCCCCCCAACATAAAAGGCTACAGGACAATGATTATACCGCTACACTACCACCGATAACCTGGATAGTGATCGTGTTTCCCGTGAAGCTTATGCTGTAACAGGCACTTGAACCAATACACTCTGAATGTTGACGTGAGGCATAATAAGCACTCGAGTTAATATAAAGTTATAAAGAACTTAAACCATGACGATATTGTTAACGTAACCTTAGTAACTTGAACACGAACATTTGGTCTTTTGGAATTAATATTTGAGGCTAGAAAAATTCCAATTCTCTTGTATGTTAAAATATTTCTACAAATTTTACGTTTTTTATCGAATGAAATCTATACGTGGTTTCAGTGCAATTTGGATGCTTCATTTTAGGTTTACCTTCAAGTTAATGACATAAAATAAGTTGTATATTCAATTTCTAAATGTTTCCTGTGTGATGTCTGAATTGAAAAGCTCAAGTGTCAGTTCGGCAAGTTTATTTAAGACTGGGCATTAACTTTTTTCAGATCATATAAAGTGGTCTTGGGATTAGGTTAAGTCCACAATCACGCCTTGGCCTTCAGTGTATACAGGTATAGGATCAGCAGAGACCATAGAATATGACCCTAACCCAGCCATTTACATCAGGTACACATACACACTCAAAAAATATATATATATTTACGGAGTCGAATGAATTTCAAAACGAACAACGCGACTTCGATAGGATTGCCAATATCCTTCTTCCGCTATCAAATTGTCTAACTCAAAAAGGCATGAAATTCCTCCTGTTCATGAGAGCGACCAGGATTAATGAGAGCGGAGGCGAGCATGACGACATGTTGGTTTCAGATGAGTTATCGGCTGCTTGGTCCCAGCGACGACATTTTTCGCCAGATATGAACATGATAATGAAACTGACAAATGTGACCAAACACCACTGATGAAGACTGACTGCTGCAGCGCCAAGATGGTAAGAACAGAGCTAAAATGACTGACATGTACATTGTAAATCTCTAGTGATTTATAAAAAAGTTTTTTGTATTATATTTTTTTTTGTATAACGCCACCTACAATTTTCAACTGATTATATAATCAATATCTGGGCACTACTCCGAGTCTTCCCTGTAATATTCAGGGGGATTAATGTACACACTCAGGACCCCCAACACAACACTCACACTATCCTAAAAATTTGTTCCGTCGCTGGGAATCAAAGGGCCAGAAACTCTCCCCCAGTTCTAGTAACAACTTGAGCTTAATGTAACAGTGACATGACCCATTGGTGGTCATGTTAATTTATCACAAGAATCAATAGTTTTTAATGGTAATTTGTCTATTTAAAGTTCATTCAGCCTGTCCACTATATATATATATATATATATATATATATATATATATATATATATATATATATATATATATATATATATTATATATATATATATATATATATATATATATATATATATATATATATATAATTCGAGGAGCGACTGATCAAAAGGGGGCCCAATGTAAGAAGGCTATAACCCAACACTACCTAACCATCAGGATTGAGGTCCAGTCCTGTGGGGTCCCTAGTGTTCAGGTAATGTTGCATCATCTGGCTGGCCCAAAATAAAACTGGGGTCATTAGGACGGTAGCCCGGCTGACCTGCAACCTTTACGTGCACTACACCTTTCACGGAGAGGATCTCCAGACACGCTCGACAACACCTGCCAATACATACCTGTAGGAAAAAAAAAAACGAATTAGAAATTATCCCCGCCTTAACTTTTTTCAATATTAAATCATTAAGGTAATCCCATATTAATGCCCTTTTTTCATTATTACTACATTCCTAATTAGTATTAGTTATAACAAGTATGAATCATAATTACATGCAATATTATTATTAGTAGTAGTAGTATTATTATTATTATTATTATTCATTTCATTTTTGTCATAATCCGACTTGGTTAATAACCCAAGCATACCTCAACTACCTCCCAGGATAGGCCTACACGGGAAGGTAGTGTGTTAAGACGGCTCCCTACACAAGAGACACCACCCCTATAGGCCTATTCTTAGCTATTTTAAGCCAGAGTTCTTCCATCCAACCAGTGTGCACACCACAACAGAGCACCACCAGCACGGACCACCAGAACAGCTTCTCATGTCCGCTTCACTATACATACATACATACGACTCCCGGGATGGCAACAGTGGTCTTACTGTAATAGCGGCGAAGAAAGGTTATACAAAATTAAATCCTGTTAAACAAGCCGAAGACAATTAGGTTATTCTCCCATTACGAATACTGTATTGATTTTTTTTTTCAAAATCTTTTCGTTAACTTCAGCACAATGTTTTACACGCTAACAAAAGAAGACCTCAATTGGTTGACGATAATTAAATACAGTGTTACTAATGCTTGAAAATCCCCCAGCTTATTTTACCAAGACATCCACCCTAACGTTACCTAGGGTAGGTCAAGTTTAATTAGTGTATAAGTGGTTAATCTCCAGGTGAAACAAACTGGACAGCAAATTGGTTTACCTCAAACAGACCAGCACCCACATCCGCACTTCAAGAACAATCACACGAAAGGCACCAGGGAAAAAAATAAGATGGGAAATTTTTTAGTAGAGGAAATGAAAACAATTGTGTACCGACTTCATAAAGTATACAAGACCAGTGGCAGCCTTACGAACACAGCCATACGTCACTCCAATTCAGTTAATCCTGTAATCCCAACGAGCCACCTTATTGTACGAAATGTCTCGCCCTAAATCAGGTATAGATTACACCCTGAAACCTATATACAGTACATCTCTTCCACAGAAATAAACTAATTTGTGTTCATCAGAGTGGTCGTCGTTTGCGCGTGGCAGCAGCAACCATCCCTGTTATCACAGGACGCCAGAAACAGCCAGCCAGAGAACTCGACACGAGTGGCACACCTGACCGGACATGGCACAACCTCATTAAGAGTCAACACTCTGCTATACTCAACACGCACTTTATTACCATCCCGCCTGTGTAATAATATGATCTTGGACCTTAACGGTGGGAAACTGTTACAACCCAACATGGCACAGGTGTTGATATCTGGGCCACGCCAGATAAACAAGGGGGATTGTCCCACCAGTGGAGACTAACGGTAATACCCAATAAACCTTGGTCGTCATAAACACCAGCCTACTACAACTACAAGACAAACTTTGAGAGAGTAAACTTCTACCTCTCCATACTTCATTGATACTATACGCTCACAAACTATAAAATATACCGCTTCAGTGAACCTCTAAACTAAACAAATCTCAGAGTTCTTTTGTCATAAACTTGTCTCACATACGTCTTCTTGTTGCTACGTACAATGGCGGCATATAACACTGATAAAGTGCCCAAGTAGCTGTAATAATAAAATTAAGTTCAGGCTTTACTTCCTTGCATGAATGGTGTTTTTTTATTTTCATTCAGACCATGTTAACACTTTATCAACAATATAACAACCCATGTTAAACTGTTATGAGTGACAGTTTATGGCAACTGAACCAGTAAGGCAGCTCCCGGCATTACACAAGTCGCCAGAAATCATTTTGGCCTGTACTGAGAGGTGGCACTCAGTGGTGGCAGGCTGGTACCATGAAATCATACACACACCCACCCACATCACCGCGCCACCCGGGCACCATGAGTAATGAAGGTCCGGCTTTAGATCCTCCTCCTCAACCACTCTCAAATGATTGTGATCAACTCATGCTGCCTCACAACCACCCCTATCCACTACTCGCTCAACACTTTCCCCTCATGACCTGAATTCTATCATTTGATAACAAAATGTCTTTCCTTATATAGCCCCATTCACCACTACTATGAAATATTTTAAAAACTAAACATTTATTATGGCTTAATTCGAGTGGATATCTGATGTAATTCAAAGTTTAAAAAGACAAACCTAATTTTCTTTACATTAGTTAATAATAAAATCAAGATACAATACACGAAAACCCATTTGATGATTTATCCCAATAGAATAAATGCTCGAAAACAAAAACACCCAAGGTGTAAATAATGAGCACTCGTCTGCCTAACTGATGCTACCATTGTAGTAGTTAAAATGACATTCAGTGAAAAAAAAAGTGTGAGGTATAAAAGTTATATTCACACACACACACACACACACACACACACACACACACACTATATATAAACAGGTGAATATCACTGGGTAATACCAAAAAAGGTACATTTTGACTACCCAGCTGACTGTGTCTGAAGTCGTAAGACGAGCCCTGGGTGTATAATGAACTGCATTGAAGGAAAAACTGAAGGGGGCAGACGAGGGTGCACAAGATGAGGGAACGGAGGGATACTAAAATGAATACGGAGGAGGGTGGTTGATGTGGTTACTAGGGTGGTGGCAGTAGTAGTAGTAGTCACGGCTTAACCAACTCATCTAGGGTACATAATTTTGTATAAGGATAGTTAGGTAGGACAATGGTAGCGAAGGTGTGGCTGTGAGGGGAGGTTGGAGGCCATTAAAAAATATTAGTAATATTAAGGCAGTACAAGTAGTAGTAGAAACGGTGGTAGTCGCAGTAACTGTAATACGGTGGTGGTGTTGGTGATAGTGATGCTGGTGGTAGTGGTCAAGGTGATGTGGTGGCTGTGGCGATGTGGTGGGGCGGGGGGTGGCGACTGGCGAGTGAGCAGGAAGTTCAAGTCTGGAGGGTTGCCAGTCAAGAATGTGGGATCGCATTTCCCGTTCATAATCTTAGGACTCAGGAGGTCTCGAATCTCGTCTAGTGTTGACCGTGGTGATGAGGGAGCCGCTGGGTCTTCCCTGAGAGGCAGAGTGTTGTTCCTCTGTATCAACTATCGTGTCCAAAGTCAACCTCCTTACGTTAAAAGTGTAAACAGTAGCATAGTTAAAAATGGGTGTCAAGAGTTGGGTATTAGGTCTCCAAAATTGCAAGACAAATGTTTGAACATCTACGAATTCCAATCATGTAAGATGATATACCTGATAAAGGGCAATATTGAGAACTTGAAACACTAACCAACCATGGCAAGTTACCAGACGATGGAATGCGTGGGGAGGAGAGAATCCCCCTACCCCACCCGACGCGAGACAGGCTAGAGGGAGGTGGTGAGGCAGTGTCAGCCTTCACCGTGACCGAGATATGTAACACCTGTAACATCCTACCCTCTCCGCGCGCACACATACCCTCTACTAGCTAGCACATCCGTCCGCTCCACGCTTTGGCTACTGCTACTACACTGGTTTCTAACTTTTTCGTATACAGGTTTTATTAGTCTTAACGTTTCATTCTTCTCCAAAACGGTTACGGGTATGTGCTTGATCAATACACCGTTATATAAACATTATTTGTTCCTGGATATAATTCACCCCAACAAGTTTCTAGTTTAATTATTGCCTATGTTTGGGGATATTATTACGCCCATTAGGGGACCACACAACATATTTGTAACCTTCGCCTCGGGAAATGTTAATCATCAGCGCTTAATGTTTATCATCAGAGTTTAACCGAGATGTTTTAGGACGCTCCTCAGCCCCAAGCAACATGTCATAACCATATTTGTATAACAGGGATATGTGTTAGCGACACTGTGCTTGCGTGGCAGAAAAAGTAGGATTCCACCGAAGACTCGCTCGTCATTCTCTTGTTTTTGCTGGCAATGTTTACTAATAAAATGTTCGTTAGATGCAAGTCAAATTTCAAATCACCTAAATAACGATTAACGAGAAAAAATAATTCAGCGGCATTAAAAAATAACATGAAACCAGTACGAAACCCAGCAACTAATACGCTCTTCCCCAGCCAACACATGTTTTGTCACAAAAGGAATTCGAGTATGCAAGACCTTGTCAAACAACAACGATCTTTCCTGTTTTACAGATCACGCCGTTTGCAAAAGACAACTATCAATTGTATATCAAGCAGGTAGAAATAAGGACAATAAAAAAATTCCATCATTTTCAAAAGATCTGTACATGTAACGGTACTCGTGTCATAGTTATATATTGCGGATAAACGTTTACAAGTATATACGTAAAATTATACGTCTACCAGACTGTTTCTCGAGACCACCTTATTATAAGCTTCCTCGTGGTTCAAGGTGGGACTATTTTTTTGTGACGTTAGGGAAAATAACTTCCAGTAATTCGCTATCATCCACAAGCATCAGGCCTAGTGCGGGGTAGTAGCAGACCCATGGAACCCCGTAGTATATTAAATCAGTCCGAATGACTGGTGCTTTCTACAACTGACAGTCCTAATGACGTTTACAGCGTGTAAAATTGAACATACACTCAAGTAAAGAAGGGTGCAGGGTGTGTATCCCATGTGTAAATTCAAAAAGACATGAATGAATAAAAGGTAAAATTTTCAGTTAAATGTGTTGATATATTTCACACTGATCAGCAGAAAGTAACACGAAATCTTAAAACGGTAAACACAAAAGAAAACATCTCCAGTGCAATGTGAGGGCTGGTTCACTAACAAATAGGCTATCTCTTGGTGTCAGGATCTGGTTGTCTAGCCATCATAAATCACGTGGAGGCGTATGCTGTCCCTTTTCCATAATACACAAGCTATGAGCCAATAGCCCCTCAAAACTGCTCCTCACCCCCCGCCATTAGCTATCATTCCCACGAAAATATTCCCCTCCCCCGCTCTTAACTGCCACTCTCACTACCCCTCACCTCCTAAACTGCTACTTAGACACACATGGTCGATCAGACCCCTCTATACCTGTGTACCCTACTTGTCTCTAGCCAGGATCGTTTTTTTTTTACTAGTGCTAAAGTGTTACTCCATTGGTCCTGCCTAATCGTATTTGTTTGACACTTCACAATAGAACACTCAAAATCCAATACTGATTCGTATTTATTAATGATGTGACCATTATCTCTAGTCTAGTTTCATAAAACAAATATTATGCACCCACTACCATTAAAACGAAAATGTAATTCATCATATTTGTAAAGACTGGCAAACTATACTATCATCTATTCTAGGGCATGAGGTTTCCTTAAACATAAAAATAAAATTACTAGACCGACGAGATTCACTGCCTCACCAAAGATCATACATAATTCCTTTACAGCGAAATTCTGGGTATATCATAAAGACGATCCCGTAACAGACAATTATATAATCGACATTATAGGTCCACTAGCGTATTCGGTTTGTCTGATTTTGCACAGTTAAGCACACAGAGTTTACTAAGTCAAAGCTGAAACACAAAGAAATATACCCAACGAGAAAAAAATAAAAATTTACGAAAAATATACACTTATCAAGTCGTAATAAAAATTAAAGATACTAACGCGAGTAAAAACAAAATAAAAACAACATTTTAAGAAGATAAACAAGTAAAAAGTAATAAGAGATGATATGAAGTTAGCAAATTTTAGCTCGCCGTATGGCAACACCTCAGGTGTAGGTGGAAGTTACCAAAGTTCGCTTGACAAGATTTTTGTTTTCTCTTCTTTTTATGGGAGTAACAGCTGAAATTTGAAGCAAAACTAGAGGTCTCTATCTTACACCCATGAATCATCTAAATTTCCTGGCTCAATTAAATATGACTCACAAAGTGCATGTATTATGTATATGAGCAAAAGGGTTTCTCCTCCCGACTCCCCGCGTCGCTCTCAGAGCCAGGCTGCTCCTGGTGTGACTTTCAAACACTTGGCGCGAACCTCAACCGCCCGGCCGGCAACTGTCTCGAGCGAAACACCGGCACACCCACTTCTATTGCTGTCACCACATCCTCCAGTTTTAAATATGGGAGCTTGTTTATACATTAGAAAAAACAAACTTTTTATGTTATAATTTATCATAGCGTCACATACTTTGTTGAATGTAGGTTTTTTTAACTAAAATCCCGGATGACATACTCGAGGCATATCTACAGTATAAGTACTTTAAAAATAAATAAACACTTGACTTGCTCCTTTTCAAGATATAAATAGTTCCAAGGCCCCAGGTATGCAAAATAACCGCCATCATTAACTTTGAGAAGACACTCAAACACCTACACGTCCTGTTTTAATGAATACTCCATCTGGTAAACAAAAACCCAGTTTCAATAACAAATGATGACGTGTACAACCAAGTTTTGTACACGTCAAGTCATAGCATTTATATTGCTGACAAGGAGAGCATGACATAAGGACATCAAAGCAATTCAAGTTCGGCGATGTTGAGGCGTGATACTGCAGCAGGACTGAGGTAGCAAGGTATAAGGCTGTGGGGATGCAATGTCACGGCTGGGTTTCACTGGTTAGCTCGGCAGTACTCGGCTCACGTCTAAGAGCAACGTCGTCCACAGCTCAGCTCAAGAGTCGACGCTTAAAATTAATGAGCAAAAGGAATCTAGCATTGTACGTCAGGAGGTCTCAAGAAACGATGAGAAACACCTGGGGTGACGAGAACCTGCACCACATCATAACATGGGAGCCACAGCAAGGAGGCACGTTAGTCACATTGTTACTCTTGTATGGACCTAAATTACGCAACCCATACAATGAGTTTACAATTCTTCCTTTTGGGGTTCATTTCTATCTATATTATGTCCTCATTACTGTATATTTGACTAGAACATCGGTGCTACCTTTTATTTAGCAGAGTAATATAATTAATTATGTGCGGTATACGACGCATCAAACCTAAGTCGTGATAACAAGTCTATAGTTAAGTGGCTTGACAGAGCAAGGCTGGGGCTGAACAAGATTAGTGGTGACGTAATCGTGACGTGCAACTGCTGTGGTTTAAGGGCGTGCAACGTTGCAGGGTAGTGGTGGTGGTAAGGTGGGGGGAGGGGGTGAAAGAATGCACTCACCCACTCTCTCGTGTTACACTTATCCTGTTAATGGACGATAAGTCATCTGCAATTCTTTTTAGCTTGCCATACAAAGCGCATCAGTAGTCATGTGTAGGGGAGGAGGAGGTGGTCAAGGTCGAATGTTCACCTCCCAACGCAACAGTAAGCGTTATCACCCAATCTGATTATTACTATTAGGGTTCAGTAACTTCATATCTATTTAATTTTAATAATTCAAAATTGGTCTCGAACAAGGAAAACACATGCAACAAAAGATCCATCGTCTCTCTGAATCAAAGAATGGTCAGAGCTAATGATACTGTATTGTATTTTCTGCTATGTATGAAGACCGTTTTAATGTGTGTGAAGCTCGCCCATTCTACTCGACATAGCATGAAATAATTAATGAAATCCTTAACTAGTATGAGGATAACGGTCCTAATGATACGAGTAAACTAATTTCACAATTTTCTCTCGTCTAGAATCTAGGTTTCTCCCCCCCCCCCCTCCACCTTCGCCTCGTAGCCTGCCACCGTGTACGGAAATGTTTACTCGAGCGACCACCCAGGTAAATATATATACAAAAGCGGTGGCAGCTCTTGTGAATGGCAACTGACATTACCTGTACGTCGCTCTTTTCCTGCTTTAAATATTCAAAAGCTTGTACAGTAATTAGAGCATAGCCTTAAGCTCTTGGGACATTTTTTTTAAGACTGCATGCAAGGCACTCTGAGGTTAGACAAGACGGAGGCTGACCGTCAACGATGTTGAATGAAACTTTCCTGCTGCAGTACGACCTCGCCCAGTTAAAAAGTACACGCCCTTTTCGTACTGTGTGCTAGTTCTGTCAGTCCCCACCAGCAGTCTTCACACTCGAGCTGGGCTCAGCACCTACCACCGCCGTACCCAAGGCCTTTCCACAATGCGACCCTACGCTTTTCCGTTCCTTGATCACATGCCCGCATATACAATTCTTTACTAATGGGTTCATTTTTTCGTGGTTTTGTTAGTCATTAACTAACCTAACCAAACATTCACGTAGAGTCTGCTCAGTGGATTATACCTTCTAGATTGACAAGGCAAGAACCAGCTGTAAACAGAAGCAAACAGATTGGCGAGGAAAGTAAACTGTTTAGACTTTATATCATACTTCCATAAACCCACTAAAATAAAACCCAAAATGCTAACGCAGGATGTGGACACCAAGTAGTACACATCAGACATACGGATGGACGGACACGCACGTTACAGAATGATTTCGTGGTTCCATATACTGTACAAGGCAATTTGTTCCCACGATACTCTAGAACTATATATTTTATCTGTATTATGCAGTACGAGTTACTGGTATGATGTAGGGTTAGGGAAGAGGCAGGGATGAACAAAATGCGACGGGGACAACCACCAACAACCTATCACAAAATGACCACCACCCGTCTCGGTGACCACGAGGACCACCACCTATTTGTGATTACGAGGACCAACAACTGCCACAAAGACGACCGCGTGACAAAACAGACTGACGAGAACGAGCAGTGCAAGAACAGTCCACACAACAATGGCCTTTGGTGTACCGGCACTCATTAGCATAACAATTGATGTAACCGGAACACATCCGACGAACACCACAACACAACAAAAAATAATATAACATGGAATAAGTAAATAACAGCCCTAGATGGGAGACGAGGCGATGGTCATATTCCGGGCAGAGAATTCAATGATACCGAAGGTAGTAATGGAAGGTAGCAGTGAAGGATTAAGAAATAAACGAATTCAAATGTGTGCGGGGAACTGGGAGAGGCTCAAGTGAGGAGGGAAGGCTACTAGAAACCACGGTAGCTATACAGTATGTAACAGCAGTGATGAAACGGCTCACACGGTGTGTAATGGTTGATAGTGGGTGACTGTGATGGTAACGGAGGTGAATGTGGTGAACAAATAACACCATTGGCGAGAAAAGTGATGGTGGTGCCAAGGAAGTAGACCAAGATCAAAAGGGGCAAGGTGTGTTGGCGGTAGAACAAAGACCTTCGTGATTTGACCTTTGGTCTTACCACCTGGCCCGCCTGTGACCCATCCACACCCCTCCAACCAACAGACATGTTGATCAATAAGTTCTTACCTAAATTAAATATATTATCAAGTAATTTGGATTAATCTTTTAACTGACGCTGTACATGGCACTAGTTCTTGTAGAGGATCAACAGCGAGGTTAGACCCACACAAAAAACTACAACACAAAACCTTTTTATGTAGAACAAAAGGATGTATAATAATCAACCAATTATTCTTAACGGAGACATAAATCGTACTATTATATTTTGCTAGACTACAGAAATACGATGTGCGAAAAAAAAAGTTGGCTTTTCGTAAAATGCTATCCAAGGCGGAGCGATATTAGAACATGTAAATAAAATTAACCATACAAATCCGGGAACTGTAAGTGAAATATTACGTCCCATTTCTTACACACACACAAGTGGACAAACTATTTCACCACATGTACTGTGCAGGGACCCAACTTTCAGCATTCTGTTATCAATTACCCACATCAATGACAAGTGAAAAGGCATCAATAATCACGTGTGGCGAGCATGAGAACAAGACAGATGACACGTGGCAGGTAAGTAAAGGATGAATAAAAACCAACAAGAGGTAGAAAGGGCGAGGGAGGTTGTGAAGGACAGAGAAGGTCACCGGCCACTAAGTCTTCACAGGGACCAACATTCGTGAGTTGGCGGAATCAGTGATGAGAAGTGGTAGTTTTATTGAGGCCTCATCGTAAACAATCTCTCTCAAGTCTCAAGAACCAATTCCTTTACTTTCTCTTCATCACACTCGCCTCTCAGTCTTGTTCACCATCCTCAGCCTCTCAATGGTGGTTCATGGTATTCTAATTTTATTCTGAATTAACAGATTAAACACATTAGAAACCCATTAAAAAGTTATAACGTGTATATAAGGCATCGCATGCATGTAAGGTTCAGTCTATTTGCTCAGACTTAACATTCTATACAATACTTGCACACCCACGAACATAAAATATATATATATGCTTTTCAGACGAGTTTCCATGTGTATTTTATTTGACTTAAAACTAGTCATCGTGATTAAATTAATTAGAAAAAATGAACTGAACCCGCTTAGGAGGCACCTACAGTAGTCTTCCCTTCAACAGACTCCGCCAGAGAAAATGGGATGTGCAACTTTCTTACTGCAGTGTCATCGCCTCTGGGCCCGGCTTTACATAACCTGTTTTGAGATCTAACGTTGCCTCAACCCCCCCCCCTACTACTAACCCTTTCGCTTGCAATCCCACTACTCACCAGTCAGTAAGGTATGTAATCATCATAAACACGTACGGACTACCCCATGCATAAGTGTGACATGTTCAACCCTGATAAGCCTAACTACTGTCCAATAAGCCTCACGATTTCGTTAAGCAAGTAGATTATAATGGTATAGCTGACGGGGCGCACACACCTGTGTCACGGCAACAGGTTAATAAAACTTTAAACTGCCATCGTAAGAACAGTAAAAACGTCTTCACAAGAACGAGGAAAAGAAAGAAGAGTAAGAAGAGGTTGAAACTAGAGGAGGGTACCGAGGATCCAGCAGAGTTAGCCGGCAACTGTGTAGGTCGTTGCTCGACCTTCCCCTGGTGCTGGTGGTGGACGGTGCATACCTCACGCTGGCCTCCCAGTGAGGGGGGAGGGGGTTTTGGGGGTGGGATGCGGTACTAAGAAAATAAAGAGTTCAGAAGCCGTGCGAGGGTTCAAGAGGGGTGCAGACCATGGGGTACATATAATATCGACCATGGGGTACATATAATATCGACCATGGGGTACATATAATAACTACCGACGTACACGCCATCACAATCACACTAAAAGTTATGTCCCTCAATTTTGTCAATGGCTATGGCTATGACCTGGCACGACATTATTAGGGACCTGCCACGCTTTGCCATAAACAGATAAATTGTACCGGGAAATTTCCCTCCACACACTCATCATTCTGTCACTGTATGTAACTTGCTGACAAAACCCCATGACCCTTCAGGCTATTACGCCCTTAATGCATGAGTCATAAAGGCAAGCATGAACTCCGCATGCTTCCCAGATGGGCGCTGTAAACGCTTCTGCGCTTCACCTTGCACAGGATGTAAGGGGGTGCCCAATAAACTAGCCCCCTCCGGGGCAATCTAATCTAATCTAATCTAGTGTAGTGGTACAAGAGAATAAAAAGTGGTTACATGCAGTAACTTATTACCCTACGATATATACAGTACCTAAACACTTGGCTCTACTGCTACAAAAATAATAATAATAATAATATGTAATTAGAATTTACAAGACATGGATGTGCATACTAGTGCATGTTACAAGAAAGTGTTTATGTAAACTGATAAAATCTCAAATCACACAAAGGTTCATTACAAGAGGACGCCAGCGACGAAGATGTGTTTCTAGTAAGACTAAGTATATACAGTAAATGCTGTGTGTAACTTCTCGCTTATTATATTTAAGACTCAGCTTGTCCAAGTAATGGTCAGGCTTGAGAATCCATACTTGGCGCGCTCGCAGTGGATGTAAAGAAGTTAAATGTTAACCAATTGTCATTTATATGTATAAATAATGTTCTACGAGGTAAATCCCTCCTGTCCTGGGGCAGGTAGCGACCTCCGCCATCCCCCAGCAGTACAGGCTGTGGCACGGAGGCCTGAAAGCAAAACTAATAGGAAAAATCTAAAACTGGGCGGTGAAACCAAGGGGGCTGCCTCGAAGTCGAAAGTCTGTCAACGGGAGGAATATAATTAGGCCTGGAGGCTGACACCGCTCTAGTAACAATAGGACCAGTTCCAGCGCGGCGGGGGGGGGGGGCAAGCATGGCAATGTCCCTCTAATTCGTGGCCATGTCTGCCACCACCACCTACCCTCACACCTTCACGCAGCACCTACAGCACACTACTCTGCGACAGCTACCGTCACTGACATAACTTAACCCCGAACGTCCTGTTTATAAAGGTCACGTTCAGATTTTATACGTATCTAACAGATTTCTAACCATGATAAACTGTTCTTCACCGCTAACACGTTTGTGTGCGTCCACATTCCCTTGACACATCACTGCCGAGGACCCGGGTGTTTTGTCGGATTTATTACAACCACAGTACTATAAATCTCAAATTCCTGACACGTATAACCTGACTCCGACCTCCCCAGGGCCAACCCCGTAACATTTGACCTTTGCAAAAAAATGCACATGTCAACACAGTTTCACCAGATGGAAAATTAATGCTTGTTGCCTAAAACACCTCCCAGACTATATAATGTGTTAAACTCCTGCAAGATAATGGGAAGTTGCACACTTGCTTAAATTAACAACGACATGACCTTACTCTCGTGACCCCTGGCCTGGTTAACTGTTTACATGAACCGAGGAGAGATTGGCGGTGGGGATGATAGAGAACGAACACAGGTTGTCCCCCATTGTGTACATGCACCTGCAACTAGACTGTATATCAAATCCAACAACAGCAGCAGAATGACATGACGAGAAAAGTAGCCCGAAGCTGTACCAAAACCATTACATCACTATTAAGCAAATCCAATTAAGAAAGCAACGTAATACTTTTTAATGACAACCTTTCCTTCCCACAAGCCTTTCAATCCCATTTCGCAGAACACATTTATTCACTGTTAAAGATATTACCAGAGCCATCAGAGAAAACCATTAGTGTACAATGGGTTATCAACTAAGTTACAACATCACAATTACTTCTCAACAGATGAGACAGTTTATACGACCTAAAAATTATGGTAAGCCTTCCAGAATTTTCTTGGACAAATTATCCTAGTGTAAATACTGTATTGCGGAAAATGCAACAACTACACGTTATCTTCACCTTCGATAAAAACAAAATTCCTATCGTCAAAATCAACAAATGACCGCTCGAGTTTATCCATTACTGACGGTAGAGCAGGCAGGTAGGAAGACAGGGGCGGAGGGGGGTTCACTCACACCCACCTCACTCACACCTCAGTCCCAACCCAACCCTCCCATCCATCATCTATCCATTACTAGACGCCACACACACACACTCGACACCAGCCAAGAGTTGTTTGTGTCCACCGGTTATACCAAGTCGCTATTCCTACTGGATTATTAAGAGCAAAAATCTCTTCATTCCACAAATTAAAAAGGCCTCCTGAAAAATACTAATTAAATGTACAAGCAAAAATAATACAGAGGACGGCGGAGGAACCGGCAAATTGGTGGAGAAGGAAAGATATAAGAAAACAAAAGAGATACCCACAAGACATAAGGAAGAGGTGAGCGGAGTGGGAGAAGTAAAGGAGATAAGAGACGAGAGAGATGTATGGGAGAAATGGGAAGAGAAAGGAAATATGGAAGAATTATGGAGTGTTAGAGAGATAGACGAGGAAGATGGGGGGTGAGGGAAAGCTTCGATAAGAGACGGGGAGTAGAGCCGTGAAGGTTGAGTGAGGGAGAACAGAGGAAAGACACGTGACATGGATGAGGCGTGAGAGTGTGTTTGAGAAGGAGATAGGTGAAGAGGTGGAGGGGTCAGGGAGAGGTAGAGGGTGATACAGCACTGTGGTAAGGGCGGCACCTACCCAGCGGCGGGGCCCCAGCTGTCAACACGATGTTGCTCCGCTACCACCTCCACCAGCGTCATCATACAGCCTGACCTTTCTTGCTCCTCCCTACCCCCAGCCCGCTGCTCTGCTTGCCGCTCCCTCCGTTGCATACATCCTTCACCTCTCCTTCTTGGTCCCCCACCCCTTCCACCCTTCACAATCCCGAGGTTGTCTCCACTTCCTCGCCACACCCAGACGGCCCTCATGCTACCCAACAACCACCTATATTCCCCCTTCTCCCCGAAGCCAAAATCTTCTGTATTCCTAATTCATTTCCTAAAAGTGTTTGGGTCTTGTGAACAACATTACTACTGTGGCAAAAATGCGCGCGCGCGCACACACAAGATTCTAAAGTCTACATCCATAAACGTGACATTTCCGAGCACTGCACTAACGAGAACAAAAGTATTTCCAATAAAGTATGTGCGAGCCTTATCTGCAGTAATAACTGTTCACCGGAACAAACTGCAACCCTGTCTAACATCCTGCGTCAAGTGAACTTTTATATTCTCTCCCTGAAAATCTGCCAGCACGTAGCCTCGTTGTACCTTTAATTAAGCATCAATTCATAATAATAACGATCAAGCTCGACCACTGGATCAACCTCGCCGTGGTGGATGTGCAGGTTTGTGGGCGGCAGACATTAACAACGTGGTCGATGAGAAACCAGCAATGCAGTCTAGTCTCAAATAAGAGGTGCAGAGGTGGGAGACAAGCCCCATGGCATCAACAAATGAGTGATTTCTCTCTGAAACTCGTTTACAACAATTTTCTTGATCTTCTCCTCGAGCTTCTCAAGACTATCTCGTGATCTTAACACACAGGGAGAGTGAACACCCTCCCTCCCCCAAGTGGTTAAAACTTCAAGGGGTGATTGCCTCCCAGCCAAAATAGAATGCCTGAAAGAAAATAAATAAATAAATAAATAAATAAAATCCGTTACCTCATGTTCACTTTCCCAAAGGAAATAAATTCACCTCGAGACTATATTACTTCAAATAACTGCATATTAAAAACATTAGTGCACGCACAATCAGACGACAAGCATGGACCAGTTTGTGGGTTAACTATTCAAGAGATGTTTAGAGACGAAAATAGAAACTGACAATGAGAGGGTTGAGGCACGCACAGTAAGTTATTAGACTGGTTCTTGAGACAGTTGTTGGCTTACGGGCGAATCTATTTGCGGAGAGTAGGTTGAGGAACACTGTACACTAACATGGTCAAAACGTTATTTCTAACAAGAACGTATATATCGGTGAGGAGGCGACGCCAACCATGCCCTCAGGAATAACTTAGTCACACATTTTCGGTTTTGTTTTTTTGTCACTGAAATGAAGGCTCGGCTATTATTATTAAACTCCTCTCTACACCTAAGGTACTTTACTGAACTGTTATCTTCCAATAATCGTCAATTTGGAAATTACAGTGATATCTGAGGGCAGTATTCCTTAGAAATACTGGTTCCTGATTACAAAGTTCCATAACGGGGTTGAGGCGGTGGCCAGTATGTATAGCGGCTCTTTCCTTCTGTTCACCAAAACAATTTAATGCCCTTAAAATTCCTTCATCCAATCTAACAAGTAGGTACCCACCCCATCGACCCCCGAAAAGAAAAAGTACAATTCGAAGGAAAAAAAACTTGGAAGTAGACGCCAAATGAAGATTAATTTCGAGCCACGATTACCGATCCACCGTTAACGGGATCAGTGAGGAAAGTCTTGGTAGTAAAGTGGACGCGGGACTAAAGGATAAAATGCAGGAGACCAATACTACAAATCCCTAGACAACTGGGATAGGTGCAGGGACATTCAAGACATCCAATTACCCATGAGGATGTGTGGAGCACATGTTTACGATACAGTCTGCCAGCAGCGCCCGCCCCCAAATGTCCTTTTCTGTATGCATCTGCTGCCGTGGCTTCCTTTAATAAGCCTGAATAAAATATAAAAGTTATTATAACCTTAAGTCCCGCAACGAGCACGACATTGCTGACTTAAATTGTCTACGGTAATTCAATTCAGCTTTAGGCGTTTTCACATTAATCTTAACGACTAAATTAATAAACCAAATCTCATTCTTCCCCATTTATATCGTCTGAGGGTCTAAGGGTGCGAGATCGGAGGTCTATACATTCCCAGTAATGGATCTCGTCGACTCCCAGGTTTATTTATATAAGTACTTAATACTTTAAATTTCAGTCTATCCTAAACTTTATTTTTATCAAGCTCTAGTTTCTTCATTCAATATACGACTATACAATACCAATTCTTCAGTACCTGTTCTTTATTTGGTTATGGTTTTCACGTTCAGTAATTTACCCACCAGATACTGTATCTTGGAGGCACCACAAACATTCTTGCATTTTAATATCCATCTTTATCTAGCTTTAATGCATTGCCTCAAGCTGAGTGCTTTCCCTTGTTCTTCTCCCACATTAAACTCAGTTAACTATGAATCCTCCATTCAACTCAACCCCGTCACCATCTCACTCAGCCCCGTCAGCTCTTAACCTTCACCTCCCCTCCCACCCCCAGCCTTTAACCTCCTACTCCACCTCCGCCGTCACCGGTGGTATTTAGTAGCTTCCGTTGCCGCCACTTCGTGACCCGGAAGGTCGGTGGGAAAGCGAATAAATAGTTCGTGTTGTGGTTCACAGTTCAGACGGCAGCCTCTCACCTCTCGTGCAACAGTCTTGATGGTTGCCCCATACCCTCTATACTCCATCTCACCCAAGTCTTTGACGACGAGCCTTTCAACCATCCTGAATGAGCACGACCAACTGTGGTTCCTCCATGTCGACGATAAGTCAATTCTTCACTCGCCTACCATACATTAAAGACTACACCCTATAACCTCTCACCACCTCGAGTGTAAACACATTCCCGGGCCTACATCACGTGTGTATATTCCGTCAGTCAGTACAAATCACACGTGTACAGTGCGCCAACCGGCACCACCCCTTTGCCAACACATTTAGGCGAGACACGGTTGGATATGTGGACTTGTACCAAGATCCCCTCACCTCCCACAAGCGTGAATAAAAAGCTTTCTTCTCTTTCTGAACACCCAAAACACCAATAAAAACCTTCAGTTTCCAGTGCGTAAAGCAATATTTAATATCTATACTATGGATGCCACAGCCAGTCTTAATAAGTAACCCGTTATCTGGTAAATTCTTTGTGAGGTAACGTTATCTACATTTACTTCGTGCCATCAACGACATGACATTTCTTTCCTAAATGCTGTCGTTACTAAGACAGGAATGCCGGACGGCGACACATGTCTGGAGGACCAACAGAACAATCTGGAACCCTTATACCGTTTGGTGTCTGGCGGCTGATCCTCCAGTCTTAACGATCCAATGACCTTATTTGTTAACAAAGGTAGTTAAGATAATAAAACAAAAAAAAATCCATAGATTTGGGTAATAAAGCTCATTTGATTATTACACCAACAGAAGCTGGTGTCAGGGGGTTACCACAAGAAGTACAAAACAAAAATCTCGCTTTCCAATTTCTAATGACGATTACAATCAAGAAAGCCCATCACTGCCTTACTTCAAAACACATACCAGTATATAATTATCGCTGGAATTATCTCCCAAGACGGAGGCAACAGCAGGACCGACCCTTTGTTTGTCTGGAGCCACTCTCTCAAGCCCGTCTCTGGGCTTCTTCAGGGGGTTTAAGCTGCACGGTTCTTCTGAATTAAGTCACCAACACGTCTACTTGTACCTGAATGATTACGTAAATTTTAGAATACAGTATTATACATATTGCCACTGGTCACGTACACCTCGCGCCATTATGTTTACCGTAATTACCGGTAGGAAACGAATTTTTCGTGTCCGGATATTAGCACACACCTGCACACTCCCGCAACTAATCAGCCATAAACACCGGTCGTAACAAGACCCGATGAGTCAGACACGCCTCGGGTGACAAGGATTAACATAATTCCACCTCAATACTAACGAGGCTTATTTAGTCCATGTATGGAGAGTCCCGTGCCGCGCAGAAACGTGCTAAAGTAATAAAATCTCCACTGCCAGTGTTAACTCCCTCGGGAAGACCATCACATTATACTGAAGAAAGTTGTTTGGACACCGTATATACTGAACTATAGACACACATAATATTCACAAACTTTTTAATGAATTTAGTTCCGTTAAAGCTTACAGGTGTTTTACAGTAGGTTCACCTCTACACCTTTTCTACACTACAGCCAGCCAAGGGTAATGGAAATTCTTGGCTAGCCGTTAGTGAACCAAATATCCTCCTATCCCATTTCAGCTGTCAATAACGACTACAAAAGGGTGTAAAATGAGGTGAGTGGAGAGGCACACCACCTCCTTCCCTCCCAGCCACGTGGTGTTACTCGTGAATTTATTCTCTTAACAACTGTAGCAGTAATCAAGACGTGTGTGATACATCAGGGCCTCTCGAATGTCCAACACATCACACACGTCCCACTACCAGAAATACTAAAGAAAGAAATAGTAAGCCTACAGCATGACCAATATGGCGGGAGTCTATGAGGGCCCCGAGGTAGGCCCAACACCAGACACTCCAGTTCCCGCCCGGGGTTTACCGCCATAAACCAACAAATTACTATTCTTAGACATTGCATTTGCATAGGACGAATGACAGTCATTTGGTTTGGGAAGGGTTTATGACCGGGGTGTGAGTTAGTAACGTGAACGGTGTGAAGTATCTCGGCTACAGCCCTGGCCACGAGTGATTCCTTCCCGGGAGGAAATGTTCTCAACAGCGTAGTGAAAGACTCCAAGTTTAAATTGCTGTTCCTGGAGTGACTACACAAATGTCGACTACAAACCCATGAATATTCCCCTCCGTCTTCATCAGCCATAGAAGGATGTGGAGAGCTGCGTCTGTAGTGTTCCCACCCCTCTGAAAGTGGACAGTTGAGAGCAAGCAGAGACTGGTTGGCTCACGCACGGGCCACCACACTGGTTCAGCTGTTTAATCATGTCGTGTACGTGGCTCTTATATACACCCATCCTCACACACCTCGCCTCTTAATATGAAAACTCCAAAAATGAACTCAAAACCTATCATCATACCTAGGATTGTTTTTAATAGACCGTTAAACAAGTCCACTTGATGTATAACTGTTGCCGGTAATAAATAAATCCGGTCAAGTTTGATTCTGTTCTCGGTGCGCCTCAATTAAATATACACAATAGTAAAATTAGTTTTTAAATTGTTAGAGGTATTAGTCAAACTCCAATGCCAAAACTTTCATTGGCTTGTAGGACACACTGACCATACCAAACATGTGTATCCTTACAACCTCCCCATTATACCAATGATGAGAGAGGACAGCCACAGAAGGATCTAGGGTAGACGACCACCACAACACTTGCTGACATGGCCTTGTGTCGAACATCATAATATTTCTCATGTAGGAAGTAAGGCGCCTTACAGGCTGTAAGCGACCACAGCTATAGGCCTACTCATAATAGACAGGTCCCGCCTCTGTCCTTTCATGACACACACACACACACACACACACACACACACACACACGAACCAATAGTTTATTTAAAAAAATGTTTTATCGCCTAAATTACTTAAATAAATTTGTCAATGGTTTAAAGCAGATTATCGACTATTCTCGGAGCATACTACAGTAGTAAGACCAAAACATAGGCCTATGAACATCACCGCAAACACGTCTGACACCAAAATCTGCCTACCCCCCTTCCCTGCCATCACCCTACCAGCCAACACTTACATGACAATACCAACCGCCCTGTGCTTTGCGAGTTCCCTCACTGCCCTGACACTTCCTCACATCACCATATACCAGCCATCATTATCTGAGAATCACTAACTTGCTCCCTCATGCTCGTCGCTACAACCCATTCCCAACTACTCCTACCCAAACACTGAATTCATCACATCTCCCCTCCCAGGCGAGTCACCACATCCCAGACTCCGAACTATCATCATCATCATCATCATCACCCTTTCCTCCACTCCCTTAAATCATCCCCCAGGTCACCACTCACCCTTGACATCACAGTCCTACATGTCACCACTCCTGTGAGACCCGCCACGATCATCTATGGCTAAGCACCGCTGTCCGAACCGTCTCTCCTTCCAGCAGTGTATTATAATGTCACCTCTCTCTCTCTCTCTGACAAACCGGTGAAAGGTCCTGAAGTTCCAGTCTGCAGTTATTTACAATCGCAAATTTCCACGAAGAATACGGTGGCAGAAAAGGAGCCGAGCTTAAGAGCAGTAATGGCAAGATTTGTAAACAAGTCAGACGGGCGTGTCAACAACCTCACCTTGGCCGCGGGGGGAAAACAAGCTCTCCCTAGTGGATGGGTACACTTCACTATACGCAGGTTTGCCATCCCAGTGTGTGTGTGTGTGTGTGTGTGTGTGTGTGTGTGTGTGTGTGTGTGTGTCAGATACATAATTCTTGTTTAATTTATGACCTAAAGAATCACGAATCTGATATCAGAGCCAATTTAGTTATTATAATAGATCTTTTCGGGTGGTGTATTCGGTACTTGATTCAGGTCACAAGAGCAGGGGTGAAGCTAATCGGCCCCCAGAAGAAAGTTGGGCTTGAGGCCGAGGTTGGTGGTGATGCCTCACAATTGTTCGTAGACACAGATGTGTAATTGCCCAATTATTTTTAATTCACAAGGGCCATGGTGTACTTCAATCTGCGGCTCTACACAAAAATTGCGTATAATGAACACTTGCTTCTTGACAACTTTTCTTGCAAGTTAATTACCCGTACATCTTGCGTGAAGGGATGTGGTCAGTGGATGAAACTGAATATAAAGCCTTACAAAATGAGCGTCCTGTAAAAGTCTCCAGGCACAACCAGGAATTTCTAGATAACAGACGGATTAAAGAGGGCCGACGTAGCCCATCAATAAAGGCTATTCGTGCGAAAGCTTTAATTTGCAAATGTGAAAAATTTTAAAACTCTTCACTACATGTCAATCATTATAGTCTACCTGAAGTACTGTGTGAAGTCGTGAAGTCAAGAAGTCAAAACGTAATACCAGAAGCTCGTCTACTCTTACAGGCATACGACCGCACATAATAAAAAGTTTGCCAATTAAATGACACAAACCACATGGAGGAAAAGTTCTCCCCCTCTTCCCTAAGACAACAACCACCCCTCTCACATTGATGAACTAATAAACACTGTATAATTACAGCCTTTGTACTAATAGTTTTTGCTGAACAGAAGATCAGGAAATGACAAGTAACCATTGTTGGCTAACTCCTGTCACCAACATGCACTAACAGCATCGTAAGTGCCATATAATAGTCTACTTTCCATTAATTTATTTATTTTATTTTATTTTTGGTGGGGATTAAACTCAAGCGAGCATAGGTCACCGAACCACAGAGGGGCCTAAAGAAAGGGAGGGGAGGGGGGGTTAATAAATTTAACCCAAAATAAATACAGAAATGGAAAAAATAAAACAAATCAAGAGTGAGAAACGATATATATACTGTATGTTGCGTTGTCAATGAGAGAGAGAAACAATTGGCACCCTGAAATTATGTGTAAATGAGGCAGAAAGTAAAGTCAGTTCAATCCTGGAACTTGGTCACTTTGGAAGTTGGGTAGTACAGCACATGAGCCAACCTGAAAGCACATTATTTCTGCCAGTATTGTCGACCTATTCCGTTAAAGGCCTTCGTTCCCCTGCGTCATCCCTCTCCTCCCCTACATACCACAGGCTCCATTACTTGCTGCTCGAGTATCTGGGAACCAACCAGTAAACAATAGGTCTACCATACCTCCCGGGAGCTGCACCTACGCCCACACTACCTCCACCCACGCCATTACTGGGGATACGTACCTGTAGATAAAGAAAACATTCATTAGTTTCAAAATGGATAAAAAAATAAGAAATATACATAATGTACGGTACATATTCTCTCTGGTCATTAAATAAGGCACCATATAACACGTAACTAACTGTATTTAATGGTGCCATATTACTGTAAATAAAGGGGAACAGATGTTGAACAATACCAACTGAACAAAAACAAAATAAATGTAACAGTATGGCAAATCAAGCAAGGTTTTGGTGGCTGATAAATGAACTGTATAAACCAGTGAGGACCTCAATACACTGAATGATCAGAACAAAAAACAACCGTCGTCGTCACAAGATTTACCAAAAGTTCATCACAATATGTCACTTGGGAGAAGAAAATACTGCAAGTCCATTACTCTCATGACCCTTGAAACAGGTGGAGGAGAATGGTGACATAGACAGGAGAGAATGGTGACAGACAGGAGAGAATGGTGACATAGACAGGAGAGAATGGTGACATAGACAGAGAAAGAGGGACGGAGGGGGTCCATGATAAATTATAAAAACGGGTGAAAGGTGATAGTCAAAAGTATGGAGGAGAGTGAGTGTGTAGCAATAGGGGCGGAGGTAGAATCTGGGTGAAGTGTGGATTTGGGGGTGGGTGGACCTAGTAACTGAATGTAGTTCACAGGGGAAACAATGCGTACAGGTGGCACCCATCTCTCTCTCTCTCTCTCTCTCTCTCTCTCTCTCTCTCTCTCTCTCTCTCTCTCTCTCTCTCTCTCTCTCTCTCTCTCTCTCTCTCTCTCTCTCTCTCTCTCTCTCTCTCTCTCTCTCTCTCTCTCTCTCTCTCTCTCTCTCTCTCTCTCTCTCTCTCTCTCTCTCTCTCTCTCTCTCTCTCTCTCTCTCTCTCTCTCTCTCTCTCTCCTCTCTCTCTCTCTCTCTCTCTCTCTCTCTCTCTCTCTCTCTCTCTCTCTCTCTCTCTCTCTCTCTCTCTCTCTCTCTCCTCTCTCTCTCTCTCTCTCTCTCTCTCTCTCTCTCTCTCTCCCTCTCTCACACACACACACACAGGTCAGCTGATACTATGTGGTTGTGTCACTTGTACCATGACCGACTACACAATTCCATTTTCTGCCAATTGAACACTGCCATTACGCTGTGACCTTAATTTTGGATACGAACTTGAATTTGGTGTTCTACCCTTTGTCTGACGTTAAAGAGTTATGTTCTGGGCGTAGAAAGGTTTGCGGACGGGCGGATGGACAGACACAGAGGCCCATTTCATAACGCATCCATGACAACAAAAACACATTGTCAGAGTAAGTGACAAACCCACTATGTTGTTTTAAACTAAAATAGAATGTGAGGGATGAGGTAGAGGCATTAAAAGAGGTGAGAGTGGAGGAGAAAAAAAAAGAGGGGGAGGGATGTGTTCGTAAGACTGAACTAACGGATGTAAGGTATCAAGTTACAACGTGGCAGTAGATTTAAGTAGAAAAAAAAAACAATAACATGAGGGTATACGCTCGCCGTCACCCTCCTAGCTACTAACAAGCGTGACCTACATATTCAGGGAGGCGGCAACGTGGTAACACTCCTGATGCTATCAACAAGAGTGCCAAAATGATGCGAGGGTAATTGGCAACACGAGTGAACGAGTATTGACGTTGACGTTATAATGTTATTACTGCCTATCAACAACCAAGGTTTATAAGCGCGTAACAGGGTCAGTAATTACACTAGTTCATCAGCAATTAAAATTAGCTCCGTATGTCGTATTAATGACCTATCGAGGATATGTAGGGCGGAGGAAGTGGAAGTACTGGGGCGAATGAGCAGCAGTAATGTGGCACCAAAGGAAGGAACTGGTACTACCGAAATATATACTAGATGCCACGGTATTATGTATAGTGACGCTGAGCCAAGAGAATCGGGAGATAATTGTATCGATACCCCTGTAGTCCACTGGTAAATTGATACCGATAAACTGAGGGAAAGTCTATGGCCCAGTACGGCGAGGGTGGTCAACATGGTATCCAGTTAAGGGCTGTAGGTTTAGAGAGGACAAAGGAAAGGTGAAGGAAGATCAGCAGCAACATTACACCGGGAAGGAGACAACGGAAGTGGGTGTATACATAGGCAAGGAGACAACGGAAGTGGGTGTATACATATGGAAGGGCCGTGGATATGAGAGAAGGGATATAGAACGGAAGTGGCACTGGCAGAGAGAAGTATACACAGATGGAAGTAGCACAAGCGGAGGGGATATACAGAAGGGGGTGGTGGCACTGTGGAGTCGGTAACAGAATGCTACCTATAGGGCTTCCGTGAGGCATGTGTTATGAGGGTTCAGGCGGAACACGCTACTCGTGCATCTCGGCGCCACTTACAGTAATGCATATAGACTGCACTTTCATATTAACAGACTTAGCCAGGTCCACCATCACGTCCACACCAATCCTGTGCTTCCCACAACCTTGGGCTAACCCTGACCTGATCTTGACTGTCTGTTAAAGTATAATATCGATACTTAATTTCTGGTGTAACAACGTAGCTGTAAGATCACACCAATAATATATTTATTCCCGTTTAATATTTTAACACCAAGATAAAACTCTTTAACCATCGAGCTCCTCCAAAAGGAATCGGTTAATTATCAAAGTGAAATGTTAATTACCAACGTGAGAATCCCTCAACTCGACTCACATTAAACAAAATTAAAGGATGAAGAAGTTGTATAGACAAAGCCTCTTTGCTCCATTAAAAATTAAAGATAGCAATTTTATGGGTGTTCTTTAATCTAGCCTCCCGGGTTTAAGAGCGTAGCGTGTTCCCCCTACAACTATGATTAGATACGGCTGCGATTTCACAGGGAGGGGGCGGAAAACGCTGGTGATGGAGGCGGTCCTTTATTACGGAAATGTAATATTTGATCAAATGAAGGAAAAACGACATCAAGGAAATATCAAACGAATTATATAACGGTGAATGCTATAAAAAAAATTGACTTAAAAATTTTAGGGGGGCAAAGTACACTCGAGAAAAAACCCGCAAACTTGCAATCCATTAGGTATACTGGTTAAAATTAAAAGTTGGGAAGTGCGTGTGTTACTATGCTCTCCCCATAGAGCAGGGAACCCACTATTAGTCACAGTGGTAATTACGGCGTTCCCCGCGGCACGAGTGACCCGTCGCCTCGTCTCGTTAGTCATCGTAGGCAAGTCCCTCGCTGCACCTCCTAACCTGGCTGTCACACCTGTGCAGCATACCACTATGTCTGTTCCATAACACATGTACCGTCCTGTCCTGTCTAGTCTAGTATAGTCCACATATATGGGAGCATCAACACTGCTGACGCTTTACGCTCTTCATATAAGACGACTAAAATATTCATCAATATAATATAGAATGTATAATCAGAAGCACTTACTTAAATGCAAGTAACTGTGCGTACGTTTTATCTTATGAAATCAAAGTGCAAGTACTACCACATCTACCGAATCACGAAGAATACGAACCCCAGTTTATTTATCCGTATGATGAAACAACCTTGCGCTACCTGGAGGAGTTTATGATAAGTTCTGTTAGGTTAGCGTACAGGGGTTTAATCGCCAGGTGAAATACTGTAAGGTAGGGTGCTTAATCTTCACATGCTCCCATTTACCAATTGCTGTAACAAGTATCGTACTCAGATGGGTTGTGTTGTCAAGAACCTAGCCCAGTCTACACGTCAAGATGTTTGTGACGATACACCAAGCAAAGCACTTAGTGATGCGAGGCGGGAACCCTAGCTGCTGAGCACGTCAAGCGAGTTTATCAAATATTTTCATCTCGCTCATCTCGTTAAATTCTCTCAATTTCCACCAAATTTGTCATATGTCATGCAAAAAGGGCACATATTGTTCACAAATGTGTTGATAACGTTAACTCCGTACAACAATTAAGTACTCCAGTGTTTTCAGGTTTCTACCGTACAGACACTTTACAGGACACCCTACTGTAAATGAGGAATGTTTTCTAGTTAACAACAGTAGGTCTCCAAAGCATTTTCGATAATACAAAAAAGAAGGCAGCATAAATACAGGACACTTATCTATGAGTACTAATACTATATAACTTTTTATTATCAGCGCAATTAAAATTGTATTTCATGTGGACGAGTGGAAATGTCCCTCTGTAAACATCCGTTCGCATCGTCTACGTGATTATACTACTCCTACGAATGCAATACATGTACTCCATACAAAAACCATCTGAAGTTGGCTCCAGCAAAACATATCAGAAAAAAAATGGAAAAATTATTACAATGACAAAATCCACTATATAAAAATCACAAACAACGGCTAAGTACAAAAAAATATGGGGCGTATTTCGATAAAACAATGTTTGAGTTCAACAGCCTCCCTTCCTACTCATCAATACTTTAGCAAGTTAAGAGCCACACCTATACGAGTCCTTGCACTTGGATGTACGAAGCGAGACCTTGATCTACTGCATCTTGTTACCGTTATTAAATCTGAAACATTGCCACCCTACATGCCAGGTGGGTGTTACCTTCACTGTAGGCTAAACAGGTTAAATAAGGTTAACACTAAGGCCTGCCATCAGTCATCCATTACGAAGAGCTCTACACCGAGGGATGGAGAGTCAGCTGCGGGAGGGTGTGGAGTGCCTCAAGGCGTGGAGAGCATCAGAGACTACCCACCTCATACTGGGGATGTTAAGAATGAGAGAGGGTGACATTGGGGAGAAGTGCGGGGTAAATGAGGACAAGGTGGCAAGTAAAGAAAGCGGAAACGAAGCAGATGGAGTTAGCAAGTAGCAAGTTGGAGAATGTGAAGAGGAAGGTGATGAGGATAATGGTGTGAAGTGGGTGGTTGTGTTAGTGAAGGGCGTCGGTGGACCGATGGGTAAAGGGAGGGGGCTGCAGGTGGTGGTGGTGGTGGTGTGTAGGCGGTAGGGGAGATGGGACTGATGCGTGGGTGGGACGGGCGCAAGAGTCGTGATGGGGGGGTGGGTGGTGGTGGTAGCCTGGTAGGGGCAGTAGATGACGGTGGCAGTGTGTGTGTGTGTGTCCTCACCTTTACACATACCAGAACTAAGCACATACAATCCTGACGCGCTTCGGCTGCAGTGTTTACCGCTTCCCTACAACCAACACTACAGTTTGTCTCCCGTTACTCCTTGCTCGCAGAAACATATACTGCATATATACTCCACAGAAAAATAATAAACAACGGAGGCACCACTAATGATTAACACCCCTACCACTACTAATACATTCACTCTCCTACACATGCACCGACACACCTAAACTTTCTCTTCCCAGCAAGTAAACGTCGACATTCTATGGTAAACAATCATGCCCACACCAAAACAACAGCTCCTCAAACTACCCAGTCGTACCACCACACCACGACGATAAAGGCATTGTTATCTCTAATATAGGAAATGCCTTTTTCATCGTCACCAAAATTAAATATGTGCCGTGCCGTTATCATGCTTCGACTACTCAGTATACCACCATTATCAACACTTATATTACCCATTGTATTAAAAAAAAAACGGTGCCTTCGGAAAGTTATAACGATCTTCCAGTGTAATTTCTTATCTGCAATCCTTATGTCTACCCCAGTACGGAACAAATGTAAACAAAAACAAACAAAACCGCATCCCGTCACACCACCGCCCCTCAAAAACTCTCGGCCAGGATGTTTACACAAGGTGAGAGACAGCGGCAGTGATAAAACTCAACACACACAACTTATCACTGGGACACCCCTTATCGGTACATGTCCATAAAAGCCAACAATTAACTGGGCTAAGTGAAGAATTAGAAAGTTGGGGAGGAAAATCTTGCCTTCTAGTGAACAGAAAATACAAACACGTACGTAAACAAGCCTTATAATTCAAACATGAAAGACAAAATGTATAATCCAAGAAGAGGAGCCGAAAAGAAACAAAAAAAAAATAGGCATCCGTAGAGCAACCCGCTTTTAACTAAGACCAACCTCGGGTGTCATTGCATTAAGTGGGTGGCATGACGCAAGAGCATACATAAGCCAGATGCAGGAAAATTAAGTAGGAAGTTAGGCATCACCAAGGAGAGGAATACAGTATAAGCCATGGCAGGGCAGGATAGATCCACGAAACAGGCATTGGTAGCGGTTTATCCGAGGCATGAATCTGGGAGTAAACATTGCAAGGGGTAGCTAAAGGCAGAGGTAGGATAGGATGAGGAGGCATGGAAGAGAGTACACAAAACATATCTGCAGGGTGGAGGAGAGAAGAGGATCATCAGTGCACTAGGACCAAATACGTGGCACACCGACACACTGCCCGCCGTGAACTGGCCAGTGTCTTGCTGGGCCCCGTTTAACGAGCCATCAAACCCAAAACCGACACACCACAATACCTAACCAAGACTCCATCACTCTGCCATCTAGCTACCACCTCCCAAACTATGGTTGCAACGCTTGCTTCGAGCCACCAAGGAACACACCCTGCCCAGCTGGTCCCTATAGCGGGCGTGCCGTGTAGCTTATCAAACTAGGATGCCAGCCCGCACCGATCAATCACACACTTAGATGCACGCCAACGCCTTAAGTTAAATAATGTTTTTGCTAGTTATTTCTCATAGAATCTGTTTCCCTTCTCGAGTTAATAAGGTTATTTTTCATGGGTGGACACTTCGTCACCGGTCTATTGAATATCGGATAATTGATTAAATTTAGATAATGTCTATATTTTGGGGGCGATGAAGCCATGGTGATGTTAGGTTAAGATACGTTTATGCAACCGGTGACTAATTATCCTACAACAAATAAAAAAGGGAAATAGTTGTGGATGAATGGAACAAGTTACTAAATACCATCATTAACTCGGTGGGAAGCTTCAAAGGTGAGTTGAATAGATATACGAGTGATAAAGCGTTGGGTGTAACCAGAACTGCCTAGTATAGGACCATAGACCAGCTGCAGGTTCCTTCATTCATGTCCTTATCAATTCCTTCTCTAAAGCTTCATTTATCATACCATTACCTTGTCTGGACGGAAATATGTAACACTCAGTCAAGATTTATAAAATGAAGACAAATTGATGATGAAAGTTATATTCACCCCTTTATCTATTCCTCGTTTGGGAGCTCGATTGGAAAATTAGACGAGTCCGTTAACCACCCATCCAGATAATCACCAAAATTGTTCTCTGATGTGGACGAGCACCACCCATGACCATGCACGGCTGTACCTGTCATCCCAGCTAAGCAACCACCACAATACCTTTTACGTCGTTACAGCAGCACCTATCACCTATTCATTGAACCACTAATCATTCAACCATCCATGCCAGCTTCCTGCCAACAACCAAGCTAAGAGGCCATACACGTGAGGCGCTCGACTCTCCCACCCAGGTCAACACAGCTGGCGACGGCAAGTCTATCCTGCTCCAATATTGACTCTGGATCTCTGCCACCTCCACACAAGCAACCTTAAATTCTGAATCAACACGCAAGGAGCAATGGTTCCCAAACTAGGGGCAAAATTGTCCGAATAGGGCCTAGGATAATTAGATTTTTTAGTGAGGTAACTGGGAATAATAATAATAATAATAATAATAATAATAATAATAATAATAATAATAATAATAATAATGATAATGATAATGATGATAATAATAATAATAATAATAATAATAATAATAATAATAATAATAATAATAATAATAATGGTATATTCAAGGAAAGTGCTAAGTACACAACTATTATGAAGTGGGGACTGGGACTCGAGACAGTTTTTTCAACAAGTTTTTTTTTTTCAATTATATAATTTTACAAGTCCAAGTTTTCCTACTTCCTGCACACGAACACAAAGATCAGGAACAGGCTGCGTGTGTCACCGACTCACCGGATGCCACATAACACTATCCACCATCAAGTCTCGGATTGGGCAGCAGGCTGGAAGAAACAACACCAACCATCCCACTGATTATTTACCGTATATAGTATGTTGTTTGTGTTTTAAATGTGGAACCTGACCTGGGTGAACAATAAAACTGTTTTGGAGTTAATAGCCTTCCATCAACCTTGTGATCTTAACTGTTTTATGCTATTTAACTTAACCTAATATATTGTAACTTAACATAACCTGTTTTATGCTTAACAGACGATTGTCCGAGTGGGATAACACCCGGGGTCATTATGAGAGTAGCCATGTGAAATTTGGATGATTGAATAAAATAAAGTTTGAGAACCACTGCTTTACATTGTGTTACGCAAACGATGGTCTACTTCAATATATGACAACATCACTGTAGTTTACAATACATCGACTACAGCATTATTACACTATTTTACATCTACATAATACTTTAAGTTCATTCCAAGTAACAAATTCACTTGAAAACGTTGTGCTGGGGCAGGTGTAGAACTTTTCTTTTAAGCAACAGTAATTCCTCACTGCAAAACACAGACTTAAAACATGATGCGAACTTGGGGCAGACTGCTATGAGTCCAGCGGGAAAGTCCTACTGATTACGATGAACAACACTACCAAGTCCCAGTGACGGGTCTATTAACCAACAAGTTTATTTTCATCATTATCCGCTTCTTTCTGATAAGTCAATTATAAAAGGTCATGATGCATGCGAGGCACCAGCTGAGGGGAGAGAGTTCAACCCTAACCTAACACTCCATCCCACCAATATTTTCTCCTTCCTGAGGTCATCGCGTTCACTACATTTGTTTATCAGATTCATTTATTTTCTTCTATCTTCCCAACCGTCAAAATTAATAGTCGTCCCTTATGTCGTGACATGTTGAAGCCTGCAAACACCCTGGCTCAATACGTGTGGCAAAGTTACCATTTTTTCAGAACATCGTATTGGGACTTCAAATATAAAATGATCTATATTGGTAAGGTGTCGGGATAGGGAGAGGAGGAGGAGGGCACTGAAATCCCACGCAAAGTCTGGTATTTTTTTTTACCGTTATCATATTACAACATGATTTTTACTTGTAACATTAAATAAAACTTATACTGAAGAGCATGATGGCGCTACGTAATGACTAAAGGGAGCGAGAAAGAAGACAGGAGTGATGTAACACAGTAGGGGTAAAACACCTGAAGGGAGACCTCAGCGCCACCTCGTCACCATGACTACAAACCCACAATCTCCAGCCACCATCGTGTTTCACCCACTCACCCACCTTTATCCTATCACACTTTTGTTAGGGGAGAGGAATGCGCCTTCAGAGCTTCTTCCTCCCTACACCACTCATCCTCTCACATCTACACCACCCATCTCTTACTACACGCCCCACTCTTTTCTTCCTTCTTATCAATTATCATCTCCACCTTCTACCTCATTCCTTTTACCCTTACCAATACTTCCTTCCCTTCACCTCCCTTCCTACAGTATATTTCCCCTTCACTCTACAACATTACTACTCCTTCACATCTCTTCCTCATCGTCACCCCCCCCTCGTTAATTATATAATCCTCTCATTACCCCCACGCAAACACCTGCTGCAAATAAAATTGGGGACATCGACCGTGTGACATGTCCAGTTAATTACTACGTTACCCGGTTACATCTCTGACCCACCCCCACAACCAGGAAACATCGGCTCCTCACTCCACCTATCGTGTGCTCCTATCTAGGCTGGTGTCTGTTCGTTTATCAGTACCCTCATGTTTTATTCCTCGGCGGGGTTTGGGTCACGCGATGGCTAGCAACCACGTCGTTCATGCACACCAGGTCCCAAACACAAGAAAAAATAAAAAATATCGCGTGTGTGTGTGTGTGTGTGTGTGTGTGTGTGTGTGTGTGTGTGTGTGCTCGTGCGTGCTGCAAAAATCATTACATTTAAATTTCAAATATACACATTTATATTTATCACACACTTCCATCTCCCTATACCATTCACAGGTCACATGAACCATTCCCAAAAACTCTTAAAAAATTTTATCACTTATCAAATTACCATAATTCACCCCCGGTTTGTAGTTCTAATTTCCACACAATTTAAGGAGATCGTTCACGTTATCTTAAGAAAAACAAATAACTGAAGATCAAGTGTGGCATTTTAAAAAGGTTCTTGCGAGACAAGTCAGAGGTCGTCAATAATGGAGTCGCTGGGTGTAAGATTGACGTCATTAGCCTTTAAGTACACCCACCGGAAAAAAAGAAAAGAAAAGAAAAAGAAAAGAAAGAAAAGAAAAAAGAAAGAAAATAGACTAAAGAAAAATAAGAATGAACGAAGAAGAACCATTTCACGATTTGTAAATTACACCGGGTAAAATTTCCAAATACCCTGTAGCTGCTGCTTACGACGATGAACACAACACAATCCAGTAATGACTGTCGTATTTCATGTAATCACAAGTCCGCCATGACCGAAGACCTCAGAACAATGGACCAATGTGTGATTTCCGTGACTTTCCCCCCTCAGCTTGTCACTTTCAAATTTCCCCAGACCCATCCAGATCCCTTGACCTTTTTTTCCCCCAGGTTTATTGTCCATAATCATGTGTGAGTGGTGCCAAGAGCTAGAATGGAAAAAAGCTATGTATGGTCACACTGATATCCCTAGACTGGGCCGAGTGGATGACAGCAAAAAGAACCGTCAGCACAAAGCCAGTGATGTGATGGACCGACTAATTGAGGATAAGTTAGATATGGGTAGATGGGATAGTATGAGGATTTGGTTTTATCTTTGTAAATCTTTTTTAACTACTACTTATTTATATTCAACTCGTTCTACAATTTGATACCACAGGTTAGAACTATCAATTGCCAAGTATATTCTGAACAATTTTTTAAGAATAATTTCCTTACATGAATATTATTTTTTACAGTAACTTAATGGTGCTTTTATCAAGGTCAATCAGTGGATGATAAATACTTGATTAATATTTAAGTTGATTATAGATTTTCATTTAAATATTAATTTCGGCATATTTACTGTTTTATCATTCTTAATTTGATACAAGAAAAAATATATTTAATTTTAATTGGGAATGATACTACATTCTAATTACTTTCACTCGTCCTCTAGTAAACTGCTAGCGAAGACGGTCAAGCCCAAACCTCCCGAATCCATGAACACCGGTGGACGGCTGGGCGAAAAACCAATCATCTTAGGCAGAAACAAAACTGCCACAGCCATTACAATTAATCCAAACTAAATTCGCCCAATCCATCATCCACCTACCAAGATATATAGACTTTTTTCCAAACTTCGACTAAACACGAAACATCCTAACTCCAGGAACCTTGTGATCAGTATTCAGGTGTTGCTATGATATTTTTCGTTGGGTTAAGTACACACAAATGATAAACAGGTGAAAAGTGGAATGGAGGAGCTCACTTATAAAAAAAAATTACACATGCATATTTCTACCACTAATCCCCAGTTATATAGCTATCCCTATTGGGAAGGAATGTGGATGTGAAGCACGTCAACGAATAACTCTGCTTGGGGCTACAACCCGGCGGTGTGGGGATAGGAGGAGGACACCTTGCCTCCCTCCCCCCACCCCCCGACTTAATCACCCTTCTTCACCCTCCATTCCATAACCCCCTACAACCCAGTGGTGAAGGGGAACAACACTTTTCTAACCCCACGTACTCACCTTAAACTACCAGTTAAACACTGCTGAGGGTTGGAGGGTAGAGAGCAAGGTCAGTGTGAGTGTCACGTACTATCAAAAAAGGTGTTCATGTAGGACGTAGGAAGAAAAGTGTAGGGCAGGGGAGAGTTGAGTGTAAGGTAGGAGAAGGTTAATAGGCATGGGGAAATTAATAGGCATGGGAAGTTAATAGCCATGGGGAAGAAAAGAGTAAATGAAGGAAAATACTACTGAAGCTACGTAACGTTGGTGGGACTAAGATAGAAGGAAATAGAGTAAAATGTAGGAGAGAAGAATACAACAAGCAGTAGATATGTGGGTTATTAAAGGTATAGAAGAAAGGAGGTTTTTAGAAAAGGAGAGTAGGGAGGAGGACGACAGAAAGTACATGGCAGGAAGAAAGGAGGAGACATTTCCGGTAGGAGGGAGAAATAGAAGGGAGGTAATCACAGAACCGAGATTTCCTGTAGCGGGTCGTGACAGTGACATCAGACGGGGAGTATCCTCAGGTTTAAGGTCATGCCCCTAAGGCGACGACCAGGCGGAGAAGGTAACCTACTATGAAGGGAGGGTATCCAAAGGTGATAAGATATAACAAAGATAAAGGTGGAGTTTTATGGGCGATATGAAGATAGGATTGGTTAAAAGTAGAGGAAAATACTGGCTTGGCCAATGGTGGGAGCGATTAACTATAAAATAGGACAGGGGTAAGTGCAGATACGAGGAGGTTATTGAGAAATACAAACAAGAGTGGTTGAGATTACTGTTCAGAACGAAAACAGTGAAAGCTCTGCAGAAGGAGAGTCCGGAGAGAAATGGCTTGTCGTAGGCAGGGAGTGTAGACATGGTACCGTACTTCAAGTCTAGAGTTCGTTAAATACAGTTACACACACACACACACTTCACTTCTGCTTGCGTTAATTACTATTCTGACAATGTAGTTAAAACTTATGAGAACTGGGTTTTGTTAACGACAGAACTAATTCTCCAGAGAAACGACTACCACGGGTTCTGAAATCTCCTTATACAACCTACCCGAACGACCTACAGTATATCTTAGGAACATTTTTACCTTAAAAAAATGGGTTCTTCATTTAATATTTTACTTATCTATGACTGAACAAATTTCGGTAGCGTTCAAGTCTTTCATGCCAACAGAGACTTTTTAGATTAATCAACAGCCAATCTTAAGAGTCATGTCACGAAATCAAATAAAGGTTTAACCAAGGCAGATTCAGCAGTAAATGACGTCTTGAGGTCTTAGTCAGGACACCATTTGACCCAAGATCCATGGTACGTTTATAATCCCATGTACAGTTGCCAGCAAAAGTCCTCACACAGGAGAACTTTTGCTGGCAACTTTACATGAGCCAACATTAACAAAATGGCAAACTCAATTGACTCACTGGCAATTGCGATTTTTTTTCCTAGTACACAGGTCCTCGTATCGACAAAAAAAAATACAACTATTTACTTCAAGGTAATTTGCGCCGTGCTGTAAAGCCTAACAAATTGGTGTAGCGGGTGTTACCTGCAGGATAACTTTGTTGTAAACCTTTCCTAGCAGAGCCGGGGTGAAATCTTACTCGGGAATACAGTTTCGTCAGGTTCAGGAAAGACGGCCACTGGGGTGATAAAACACACTAAGAAACCAAGAGATCGAGGGCAGGAGTGGAGGGAGAAGCGAGACAGAGCTGGAAGGATATGTCAACACGAGAGGCCGCCTGAAAGAAGACCCCGGAGGAGTAAACCATGAATGTAGTGTTCCAGACTTCAAAAACATGTTGCTAAAAAAAAAAAGGGAAAGGATGGACTGGGTAGTACTGTACTGTACGCCATTCCACCCTTTTATCTGCCACAGTACGTCCTCTTCCCCCTGCCTCTCCCCGTCTCCTAAACATTCCAAAGTGGCTGGTGTTTATGCTTAGTCTCCTCGCTCTCTACCCCAACGCTGCTGCTGCCACCACTGCCACCACTGCCACCACCCTCCTCCTTCACCCACCACTGCCACCACCCTCCTCCTTCACCCATCACTGCCACCACCTCCTTCACCACTGCCACCATCCTCCTTCACCCATCACTGCCACCACCCTCCTCCTTCACCCATCACTGCCACCACCCTCCTCCTTCACCCATCACTGCCACCACCCTCCTCCTTCACCCATCACTGCCACCACCCTCCTCCTTCACCCATCACTGCCACCACCCTCCTCCATCACTATCACCCTCCTCCGCCAGTCACCCTCCTCCTCCACTGTCACCCTCTTACCTCATCTCTTAACATAAACTTTACTCGAAAAACTCAACTTTTACGAGGTTTAAGGAACACGGCTGAGGATCTTCTCTACTAGCAACTTGAAAATAGTTACAAGTTTGTAGAAGTGTTTTAGATAGTTAAACACTTATTATATAAACACGAGACATCAGCTGGTCGTATGAAGAACGGCTAGTGCGGCAAGTTTCAATTTTCAAGAATAGTTATTACCCAATTAATGCTTAAGCACAATTGTATGCAAAAATTTATTGTAAACAACGTCATTATTATATCAAAACAACACACAATCACGGATATATTCACTGCAGGCTATTACAGTGAGGAACTAAAGTGTCGAGAGGAGGCCCATGTTCTGTAAATAATAGTACAAGACCCGAGCAATAACTATCAACTCTAACTATGAAAAGGTTTTAATACTCGACACCCACACCCAATAGCTACAACAGGTTCGTAGTTTTCGTCGTAAATGGACGGGTAAAAAAGCATCAAAGTT
The DNA here is from genome assembly GCF_018991925.1 of Homarus americanus. NCBI lineage: Eukaryota > Metazoa > Arthropoda > Malacostraca > Decapoda > Nephropidae > Homarus > Homarus americanus. The sequence continues at coordinate 196,699 of NW_024753943.1, forward strand.
GTCCATATGAACTACGGAAATGGGGATCAATGTTGCCTAGAGCCTCGACCAACCGCTAGCATGCGTTCATATTCTTAACTGCAGTAGGAAGTGACGTACGAAATGTCCGAGAATCTAGGCTGCAGTCGACCCAGGGTAACGAACATCACGGTCCACACTAGTCTGCTGACAATAATATAATCAATGTTGTCCTTTAACAACGACAATGACGGGTAAACACAGCTGTATAATACAACACTTAATTGCAATCCGGATATTGGAAAACTCGATTACTACAAAATTACGGTGCATAACAAAACAGCGCTCTCTAGCGAAATTCATAAAACGAAAGTCGATATTAATCATCAGTATTCCCTCTCGGCACTGGAGCCAAGCTGAACACTGTCACCAACCACTTGACACAGTTCCCTGGACAGGAACACCCAGCACCTAACTCATTGACTTGTTATCAGAACGTGCATTACATGGCGGCACATGCATGGCTGGTCAATGGTTTTATAAAGGTTTCCAATTTAGACCCCTCTTGACACGTCGAGTCTAGTGCTCGTGTGTGTCTTAGTTAATGTAGAGTTTTCTCAACATAAACTCTCCACGTGAATTGCAGGTTTGAGAAATAACTCGAGACTGCGTCAGTCGGCGTCCAAGTAGCCCGGGGCTGGACCAGCGGCCAAGCAATCAACAAATCTCCCGCCAATGTGAGACAAGCACCCTTCCGTTTCTCCTCCCTCCACCACACCACTGGCCCTCATCATAAACCGAACACATACACCATCTCACCACGTGGTCATATTCCCACAACGCAAGTTAAAATAGCAATTCAAAGTTATTAATAATGCAAATTTCAGCGTTCTGTTCAATATTGGTGCACGTGGTGAGCCGCGTGCAGACCACACACGCACCAGTAAGATCCGCTCAACAGCCATTCAAGGCCACACTGCCAGCAACCCCACAAACTAAACGAACGACGTTACTTTTGCACGTCATCTAAAGCTAAACTACTCAAACAAATTGGACCTCGTAATAAATTCAAGTTATTAATGCACACGAGTAAACTTTACCAAACGCCTTGTAAATTAAGGGTTGAGATTTTAAGACCTATATGTTAATGTCCCCGGATTTGACGTGGGAATGCATACGACTAAGTACACTTGCACTAAAAGACAGGGGAATTAAATCTTAAGTACATGAGTTCTCGCTTCCCCTATTAAGGGACAGTACAGTACTGACGAACAAATCTTCCGATTTCTCTTATATATGGCTACTCCTTCTCATCCATGGTAAAGCATCCTACAGTATTTTGTCACCTGAACCCACTCCCAATTATAACTAGTAAAAAAAAATCTTGAGATTAATATTGATATTCAAACCAATAAACCTAAAACGCACATGAATCCCTTTTCCACACAACTTCTTTACTCCCAAACTTTTGACACAATCATATTTCACATTTCCTGTAGCTCTCTCGTCAGATGAATCACTTATGACGATACCCATCAGGAAGAACGCTACATCTCATTTTTTCCGCCACTCTTAAACTTACACAAAAGGTGGACTCAGGTAAGTACAGAACAGTGCGAGGAGTGAGAGCAGCAGGTGTCCCCGGGTTGCCACAGGAAGCGGCGGCTGTGTGTGGGTTGAGAAGTAAGAAGGAACAAGGTTGAGTACTGGTATACACACTACTTACCAAGATGATCTAGTTATCTGCCACCCTCACGAAAGACGAATCCTTCACACCTCTCAAAATAAATGGTCTAGCTAGTTGGTGACAAAGGTGCCATGAAATAAACAATGGCAAGGACAAGGTAATAACGGTGGTCAGGACAGAGAAGGCGAGGAAGGTCAGGCATTGGGGAAAAAATCCACATAACATAGGCAATTTATTATAGAAAACCACGTCTCCAACTAGAACCATGGAAGTACTATGCACAACAGAACATTCACAAAGGTACACGAGATAACCGGTCAGAGGAAAATAGTGATCATAACCACGTAATTTGCCTCGATGGCAGTTTTCCTTCGCCTGTCAGCAAGGCCACCCACCCACCAGCCATCACGCTAGACACACGTTGCACCATCCACATTATTTACGTGTTATTCGTACGCCTGCAAAACACACCAACAAAGCTTAAGAATTATGAAACTAGTAATAAAAAAGGGTTATAATAAAAGGGTAAAAATAAAAAGGGAAACGGTGTCTTAGTTCTGGCTATATTGTAAGCACTAAGAGCGTCGTGCCAAGAAAGTGTCTCCATATGGTCATTATGGGCCAGATCCCAGCGAGTGAGCATCCACATATCGACCGTGTGAGCTCCCTTCATTAGCCCGTGGGTCGAGGGGGCCCCCAATGCTACCGGACACAAGTGAAGGATACTGTTCACGGACTTCAAGCTCCAAGGACAAAATATACACTTTTTTTTTCTGAGGGTGTAGTAGACGCGCGCCAAAACTTGTGTTCCTCTACTCACTGCAACGCCTATACAAACACAGCAGTTGAAACCAGGTCTAAAATAACACCACTTTGGTCAAACTTATCGCCTGCCCACAAGGGTTACCTGATAACAAGCTCGTACCACCAGTGACAACACAGCTATTTATCAAAGAAGGGAGGACTGGTGAAAGTGAAAACTCGAGTCACAGTCAAGAAGCGATCGTTCTCATGTTCTTGTGATCAAATACCCGCAAGAAGCCAAAGGTGTGGGGAATACCTTCAGTACAGAGATGTGGGGGAATGCTTTCCCCTTACAGCACTGGAGTTTTAATCCGAGGTGCGGGAAAACGTCATTCAGGTGTAGGCTACGTACATATCGATGACAAAGAGCATAAACGCTTGTATTCTGCGTCTCTGATATTTATAAAGATAATCAATGTCGACGTCTTTTACCATTACAAAATAGAATCTACGAAAAGATGTCTACAACACAACTTTGAATAATGAACATTTTAAAGCCTCTTCAATCAGCCCAAGTACTTAGTATGCATTAAATCTTCATGATAATCAGATGACCACATTTACTCTTACGTAAAAACCCGTACTCTCAGAAAAATCGATAAGACAAGGCAAGATTAAACCGGCTACTGCACATTATGGCCACACCGCCCACACTAGCATCAACACTGACGAGGGAAACGGTATTACACACGCTCCTCCAATATCCACTAAGAACATATAGGATTCCCAAAACACCACATGGACACGTCTACCGATGTGCTCAAAACCAGCTTATTCTACTTACGCACTGCTACGTTACCCTACACCACGGTGAATGATACATACCTGCAAAGAAAAATAATGCAACAATTAATAAAAGTACAAATATTCAAGCGGTATAAAATTAGTTGTTTTAATGTCATAGGAGTCCAACAACAGTAATGCTGAATGGTAAACACATTTATAAACAATGAGACTAAAATAATAAACAAAACATAAAATGCAACTCTGAAACTTAGGGATCACCCCCCCTCCATCTACTCCAAGATACACACGTAAACAATAAAAAAATAAAAATAAATTAATCTGTTGCCGAAAAGAATACGTAAAGAAAGTAAAAAGACAGGTACAAAGTAAAGGAAGGGAGAGTAAACCCCTGAACCACCTGACAATTAACACCACAGAATACATAAAGTTCCCCCAAATAAAAACCATTGAAAGTTCAAGGTACGCATTATATAACCAAATGTTATCACCTGTAACGGTTTATGAGACTACCCTGATATTTTACACAACACTAAGCTTACAGCCGCTATCTTCAGGCAGATTGGTCCGTGTCTACTCCAAAACGACAATGGCGGCATCCCCGAGGGCACTACTTTAAGTATATTGCCGCCATACACAGCCTAATACCTGCCTCCCTAGGGCCTCGTCCACACATGGGGGAGGAGCCCACGTATCTCCTATATTGGCATCAACGGGGAAACATTGTAAGAAGCATTGGGTGTTTGGGTGAAATCATCTTTTTTTTCTTCTCCATTTCAGCAATCCAAGAATAAGATACTGGCTCACCCTTACATCGCTCCGTCGTTTTTTTTTTCTTCTGAATTCCTAATCATGTCGTATTTCCCCGTTTTAGAATGCGGTATCACTTCCTATACATTACACCTAAACATTTAATATTTAGTGCGAAGTCAGGGGAATTATTCTTTCAAGTTATATAGCCTCTTCTCAGCCAATGCCGGACTTCTTCCTTTCACTTCCGGGAACACATTAATTCCTTAACATCTTCCTCGCAGCTACATTAAACAAAGAGGTTAAAGTCTTGATATTTTCCTTCTGGCTAATGAACAACTCCGGCCATTATTTCTCCAAGGAAAACAAAATCGGTTGCCTAAATACATTCTACAAACTTAAAAATTTTCCCAAACAAAAAATAAACATTTTTGTTCCAGAAAGCAGTTATCATATCAACCAAGAAGGGGGGGAATTCCCAGAGGACTCGCCAAGCCGATGATTGATGACATACGAACAGGAGCCACCGGCCAATGTGGCGCCTTCTCTTTTTTCTCGCGTCCTCGTTCCTGAACCCTGAGCTTAGCAGTCGTCACCCACGAATGATAAACAAAAGAAATTCGAACTATTCGTCCCGACACGAAATATGCCGATATATAAGTAACTTGTCGTCACATCGTCATTATCGATTAACAGTTTAATTTCTGATTAATGTGACGTTGGAAAGTTAGCTGGAAGCGGGTCATCACTACCAGGGCCGCAGTAGTGTTTCATGTCCACACTTGGCAATCGTGACGAATGTCACCCAAACAAGAGTTTATATCTTTACATATTATCAACCACTATCAATACACAACACTTGATAAATTTGGCCAGAACTGTGTTGATACAATCTTGTGACTACATGTCTAGATGGGTGCCAAACGGTGGGCGTAGCTACCTATTTACAAACACCACAAATAAGTTATTTTTTCTCCGAGTGACCTGGTTCAGATGAATTTACCCAAGTGTTTATCTAAATAATATTCCATATTTACTTCACATTAATGTTACTGGCACATAACAAACATTTTAAATATAAACAACCTAATACTGAACGTCCCCAAGACCGTCACTCAACACCCATCATCAGCAATTAACGTTGAGCCACACACATATACACAACAAGCGGGTTCCGTAAACACTCGCATTCTGGGATACTCTGTTTGTAAATCCGTGAATCGCTCTTTCAGCCGGCCCTCTTCATTGCAGATAAAATCTATAAATAATTCTTCCTCCGTGGCGCCATACAATGTAAACATCCGTATTGGATATCATGGCTATATCCGTATGTGATTAAGAAACTTGTACTAAGAATAATTGGTACTGGAGCATCAAGTAATTCAGTGATGAAAATACGTCAAGTCCTGGGAAAATAAATACAGTATGTGAATTCAGAATGAACTAATCTGGGTGAGCGAGCAAAGCCACTAAGTAACGAAAGTTCCATGTCCTTTTAACGTACAAGGGCTTTTGTGAACCAACTGCGTACGTGACTAGAGGTTGGGCGTGTATGTGCCAAAATAAACAAATAATTACCTGTCCGAGGATGAGCAACGCCGATTCTTTAAAAACGTACGGAATTTTTTTTTTTACTGTGCTACACTACTGGTGCCAGCAACCTTTCCTCTCGCACCCTCTCAGACTACCACTGTTCCACATCACTACCACTAGTGGCTCCTTTGGGATGCTAGACCAAGGAACACAAAGCAAAAAAGACGAGATGAAACAAGATCTTCAACCTCAGCAACACAGAAACAGGGCAAGGCAGACAGATGCCATTCATAGCCCTCACTGGCCCCCTTATAAATTACCCGAGGATAACGAGGCAGGACAGTTAAGCTGAAAAATGGAACTATAGATAGGGAAGGGGTAAAACGTGTGAGGCAACAGTGCCAACTCGACTGCTGATATAAGGGGTTGCTGAGTATGGAATGAGTAAGATTAGTGTAGGATCTTTCAAGGAGTGAATTACTTACCAATGAGCGAGAAAAAATGAATATGTATCCACTAAAGAACTCATCTGTCCTAGGGAACGAAGAGTTAACATCCATTAATTTATGTGAAAGCTCCAAAAACAAAGAACCGCCGGGAAACGAGGCGTGAACATTCACTAAAGTCTTCATGGCGCACTGCGGTACACTCGCTAAAATATCAACATTGCTTGTCCCCTTCCCCTGCACTTGTCCTCTTACTCCCTCACCACCAAACTCCACCCCTCTCTCCCCATAACTCCACATGCCAAGATGAGGAGAATGACATAGGTTATTAACCGTGGCATGTTTACTATCCACGCTTCTTGGTTTATCCACAGTAAAATATTGGGTCATCTCTGAATATTACCCAACGTAATTAAACAAATGAATCACCTGTTTTAATAATACATACACACAAAGATTAACAGCCCCGGTAACCAACTAAATCCACGCTCTGCCTTTCTCGTACCGAACAATAAACCTTATACACACGAGGAACTGGATGAATGAGGTGGAGCTAGAGGCACCCGACATCTGCCTGAAGAGACACGAAACAGAGGGCGACAACTTTTAAGTCACAACTACGGGTGAAGAGACAGGAGAGTTACGATCAGGGCACAAAGCAAACTAGTGAAGAGGTGTGGCGGGCGGGATAGCAAGTGGGTTTAGTCCACTAGGCAGGCCAGGGATAACACCCACACAGTCGCGCCATTCACAATGATACGATAGAAATGTCGCCCCTATACCTCTTCCACTGGCACTTTCTCACCACCCTAAGGTCTCTTAACCCCATCACTAACACCATCCGTCCTATTGTTTCACCCCTCCGCATCATCACCACCACACCACACCGAAGGTACTTTCTTCCTTCTCCCATCCTCACCACTACCATCATCACCCTCCCCTCCATCATCCCCCCCCCAGGTTTCTCTCATCTCGTACCATGGTCTCTCTTAAGCCACACCCACCTCTCCCACACTAATTCATCCTGCCTAACACCTATCCTACGATGTCTCAACTCCACAACGTCCTCTTGAAAGTGACATTCCTTGTCCATGATTTGCTAGTTCATGGCCGTCTGCCCTGCACGGCTAACTGAAGCCCAGACGACTCTGTCGCTGTCTGGCATCGAGATAGACAACTATTCCAAGCATTAACAAGTCTTGGTGGTGACCGACCGACTGAAGCGTCTGGTACGCGTGATTCTTAATACAGCTCGGTAAGCACGTCAACTTATAACAGACTGCCACGGATATTAGCACAGCATGAAACCCTCATTATGACATTCTCTTAGTCAAGTCTCCAGCTTCAACTGTAAGCTGATCGAACAATCCATTAGTCATATACTCTGACGCAGCTGTCACTTCCTTGGCACAATACATTCCCTTTACATTTGTCAAACAGTTCCAATGAGAAACTCCCTAGTCATGATCCAAACCGCCACTGACCTTGAGCACCGAACAATGAGTTAAGGCTGCGAGGGTGTGGTAAGCATCGCTGTCATTCCTTCCTTCACTGGTTGTAGGAGGTAGTCACTCCCCTTACAATAATATGCACATCTTTCAAATGAGAGCCATTACCTCGTACCTTAATTAAACTGTACACTACGCTATATGCGAGACATCACTAGAATGTCTTAACCACTACTCCCGGAATATGTAGGTACCCCATGTGTTGTGTGGGGATGAAGAGAAACAGCAAGGGGGTCGCAGTAACGTCTGGGATATAACAAGACCAACAAAAAGTTTAATCCCTCAGCACGCGGCACGTCCGGGCACCTCACTGGCGATAAAGACGTTGGGGAGGGAATCGTAGTGTCGTGGGCTTGGAGGATATCGTTATGCCAAGGCTGACAAAATTGGGGGAGGTTAAATTAAGACGAATGTTTCAATAAAAATGACTAACGTACCGAGAGTAGTTAAGAAATCGAGTCACCCGATTTTTTTTTATATTAAACCGTTACTGTAGACAAAACGCGAAACCTACATAAGCTACCGACCATGTCTGCAGGTTACATAGCAACATGGGGGAGAGCAGAAGGGGGAGGTGGGGTTGAGAACGCGACGGCACAGACGGCAACGAGCCCATTGATCAGCGAGTGGAGGCCCTACGCCGGGTTCTTTGCCGTGTTGGCCGGGAAACAAAGAGAAGCACATGGTCCACCTCAGCCAGCCACGAGCCACACAGCCCAAACCACCCACCGGGATAACACGACAACAATGAAGCATCATGCATGACCAAACACTTCTTTTAGTGAAGAGAAATACAGCACTACAGAGGAACACGCAACGACGAATGATAACAACCAAGTCGTTCGTAGCCTACTGCCGTGAGGGATGACAAATAACACAGACGAGAATGAGTGTAAGTACTGAGGTAAGACATACACAGGAGTACAGAGTAAGACGATGCAGTACGACGAGGACCCATAAGTACTGTACCAATCACAATAGTATAAACCTGTAAACCCAAGTCAACCAAGAGACGTATTATTGGTAAGAGCAGAAAATATAAGTCATTAAAACAAAAGGTATACATTCTGACCAAGGTAAGTGTAGAGTCTGTAGACGATGAGAGGGAAGTGACCAGACAAAATATGGGTAAACAGGGAAGATGAAAGTGGGAATGGGCGAGAGAGGACAGTAACGGTTGCGGAGTTGACTCATCGGTCGTCCCCCACCAAGCCACTGCTAAATTTGCTGCTACTCCTCACCATCTCACTCCCAGGGGACTAACAGGCCAGGGGGCACAGGGAGAAGAGCGCAAAGGAGGAGGAGAAAGTTGTGGCGGTCCTGATGTGGGAAAATGGTTAAAGCGGAAAATTTGAGTAAAAAAGAAAGACTGTAGGATACGAATGAAGGGGAAAGCGACAAAAATGATGACTCAAGGAAAGAGATGGAAGCAAGGACTAGAGTGAGTTACACATATTAGGTAGTGATGGACAGAGGCCCTCACTCACTCACTGGGGGAGTGTGTCTTGGGAAGGTTTACGACACACACACACAGGAAGACACAGCGGCGGCGGTTACGACACTCCTCCCCCCACCCACCCACCAGCCAGACCGCCTCACCACCACCTCGTACCCACTGTCCACGAAACTCACGTTCTATGTTCACCGTATTCTCTATTAAGCGCAAATCACCTCATAATCAGCAAATGCACAACCATTAACTTGAATTATAATATACTATATATCATGGGGTGCCATATAAATAATAATATTTACGAATCCTCCCAACCTCTTCAAACAAGGCGCCACAATATATCTATACCTAAAACACTGAACACACCTTCAGCCAGATCTGGACACATTAACCCATAATCATAAATTCTAGTCAAACCACATTCAAATTTATTTACTTTCGCTGAATACAAAGCACAACCCAGACAACCCTACAATCAAAAGCCATGCACTCTGCATTAATGGCGGTGAATCCCTGTTATCACCGTGGCAGAGTCGCCCTTAAGATAAGACGCCACGCTTGGGCTATAACCTCTCCCGCAGCCTTCGTACCCTCAAGTGGGTTAGATAGAACCTTCGTGCCTGAAAGTTGAAACACTTACCACAGCTAAAATGAATCAATGGTTACAAGATGATGGTGTCTAATTCCACAATGTGTTATATGGTTGTTTGGCGTGTGGATGGATAGTTATAGAGGGTGTTGAGGGGTGAAAGGGGATGGGCGGGATGGGGGGGGACTGAAGGAATGTCAAGTGGCGAATGACAGGCTGGAAGTAAGGAAGCCATGAGTCAAACCATGAACGGACAGGAAACGTAACAATTACATACATCACGAATGAAAGTACAGATGCTGTAACAAACTATAAAACATATATATTTGTAATAAATTTATCATCCCTACCATGAAAGACAAGTGAAAAAACAAACAATAACACGATGCTTTACTACGCGGGTAGGCTACCTTATCCTACACTGACAATACAACAAAGATCAGGGTTGGCAAGAAGCACTCAACCATACAATCTTTTACTGCATTTGTAACCTATTTTTACCCCCAGCAGTACTCAGCCATATGGAGTTTTACCTGTATTATGACGTACATGTCGTCGTGTATATCATCCTAATGGCCAAACATTTGAGCTGTAAAACTTATCAATTCTGAAGATGTAACAACACTCCACTCAAACCAGATAAACTACCCTTCTCACCCACCAAAACCACACAAAGGTATTCAAACTACAGTATACTGTATACTTTACAAACTCTATACCCCCCCTTATAAAGGTTCACGCGTATTGCACAACAATAGGGTACAAATCCCTTGTGTTCGTAGCGTCGGTAATCCTGGGATTAATATAGGATAGTGTAAGCAATAACCCCCCAGCAACTCACCTCCAGCTCTCACTGATGACGTCACCCTGTGAGTCATGCAGTCCGCCTACCCGCATACTGTGTGCCAGGCAAGGCAGGTAATTAAATATCTTTATGCGGTTCCTTCGACTTCTTACGATGCCTCGCCCTTTGTGTACAATGCTATTGATAAAATATGGAATGGCTGACGAATCATCAATGAACTTCTAACTACGTTGAGCAATGGATATTTGTTTTTTTCACGAGACTGTTTTACACCATAGCTCTTTCCCTTGGGGCACGCAAGTCATACTTCTCATGACTTTACTTGTGAAATTTTCAACCAACGTGAAAGCTAAATGACGTCATCAGTTATAATATAAAACCAACACTTCAACCACCACCAAAATCAAAATCTATTATTAATAAAGTAGTACTTTACCATAACTTAATGCCTAGTAAGGAACAGACCAGGAATGACACGTGTGGATCAGTGGAATGCAGGTGATAAAAGAGCTTCATTAACTAGCAGCTCGAATGGTCAACCACAACACTACCGGACGCATGTGATTTACTTTTTGGTGTTAACACTTCCTAACTGTGAACGACCAGCTAGTATAAAATGTACCAGAGAAACACACACACACACACACAGTATGCCCCTCCTTGACGTGATGAAAGCGTCAGTGTGAAATCTAAAGTATGGGGGAAAGTATACTAAAATTTACGAAAGCAATTAAAACATTACCAAAAGTCCACTGACTGTACAGTGACTAGGCAGATAGGTATGGATAAGCTTGGGTCTAAACACGGAGGGTAAGATGCGGATGAAATGGGGGAGGGAGGGAATGGATACAAGATGGGGGAGGTAAAGAGGATTGGAGTACCGTAACAGCGATGTAGTGCGAGAAATATGGGAGTTACAGTAAATAGAGGGAGATGCGAGATAAAGATAGAGGGAATGGTAGAACAGAGTGGTAGTGGCAGAGATTGCGGTAAAGGCGGCGGCGAGGTGTTTGCTGACAGGTGGTAGAAGAGGGAGGTGGTGGCAACGAGGTCTAGGTGAGGATGGAGTAAAAAAAAAAAGAGGTAGGGGTAAGGAAGGTAAAGGTAAGGAAATGTTAGGCGAGATTAGTGCCGAGGTAAGGGAGGAGTACTGGCACCGAAATAGGGAGGGGGACCGAGTCGGGTGTGGGAAGAAGAGGCTAAAATCAGGAGGAAGTGGTAGCGAGGTCGGGGTGAAAATAATGATTAGAACAGACTTGCCAATAGTAAGGAGGGGAGAGGGGGTGTAGTAGTGGCTGAGGGGAAGTCCATCTGAGTCAGTACGATCAGTGGGGGTGGTGGAGGAGAGAGGGGGGGGTTCGACCTAAACCGGCGCGGCTGAGTCATCCTCACAAGGCCGTAATGGACGGGACATACCATGGATCACGCCATTGTGGGAGTCATTTACGTTATAAGGCCATTAACGTCACCACTTCCAGGAGACCAGACCAACACCAGAAATAAGTAGTTTCGGATACCTTACGGCTGGTTTCTCTAAGCACAGTACACATTGGACTGTTTAAAACAAAAATATTGCAATTTAAATTGAACTTGTGTCAGATTCCACACGTTATGACACTTCCAACATATTACAGGTTTTGCGGGAAAAAACTAGACCACGTTACGCTAGGTGAGAGAAGTGTACTAAACGGTTCGCTGCAATAGTATGAAGTCGAACCATAACTTTTTTGTAACAAGAAGAAAATGAACTAAAAATATTAAAAAATTAATATGTCGCGAGATGTTTCTACTTAATGATTGCCTTTGTTCAATCATTACTTGGTGCCAGACCTACCTTAGCAAACACGTTGCCTGATATCCATGTTTCCAATATTTGATTGTAATCAGCCTCAGCTATATCTGGCTCTGCTGTTGAAACTATTTTGTGACTACCCGGGTACAAAAACGAACGTACAGGTACTTCACTAATTTACAGTTTACAGCACTATATCCCATTTAGGTGGGATATTATCTTTTTAGTTTAGATATTTAGACAGGAAACTTCCGAGCAAAACAAACTTGAAACAATACGAGCGCTTTAAACAGTATCATCACTATTACGTCACTAGCTCGAGTCGTGTTAATAGTTCTCATTATCCAAACTATCACCTCCGCGCTGTTAGTAATTTTGCTGTGTTCCATGAAAGTAAAACCACCCGGCAAAAACCACAAACCTGGGAACCGTGACTGTCTCTGGAGAAGGGTAAGCGGAGAAGCTTTGGTATTTACCTGTACACAAGTTATCGATAAAATCAAGCCTTTTAAATCTCAATGAAATGGACGGTTGCCGGAATCCGATGCCTTGAATCTATTGTACCAGTAAGTCGAGAACCAAATATATATAACCGCTGCTCAGAATATCGTTGGTTAGGTACAGAAGAGTCAAGTTATGACCAGGCGAGGTCCGTCTGTATGTATGTATGTGATTGTAAACTTCCCAATAAAAATCACAATGGACTTTTATATAATTCGTCAGTTTAAAAACACCCATCTCGTCAATCTAGATATAACTTATTATATTTTAGCATTATCTGCTTGACATTTGTTCTACTTTTCATCGCGCGGCAAGACAATCTATAGCACATAATTTGTCAGATATGGGCCTCAAGTTGATTTTTAATACCACAACTGGTCACAACACCAGGTCACCTTCAAAATTCTGCATGACGCCGAGGTCAAAATCTCGCAACTCCCGAGTTTTACCTTCATTATTTGGTAGCGTTTGGTTATGCTAATCCGTCTATACCTCCACACCTCACAACCCAGACGCTAAGCCCATGGCCAGGACGAGTTGCACGTTTCACAGCTGACCACTTCACCACGACCTTCATTACTGGTGAATACTAGCAGTCCACCGCGGCTTGAACAAAAAATTTTAACGTATCTCCAAATATAACAACCTCTAACATCCGTAATTATTAAACAATAATGAAGCTGCACCAATATTTATCATGCAGGAACATACGAATATTGACTGATCGACCTAATTAACCAACAGGTTATATAATTATGACAACTCATTACTTAGGAACCGTGTACGAAAACTTACAACTCTATGTTCTTGTTGTGTACACTGTGGTAAAAATCTAATTTCAGAAGAAACTTTCTACAGCCTTCACACGTCCGTCAAGGTGAAAGAGAAATCATATTAGAAACCCAGTGCCAGTCATATACACATACTTTAATCCTATTGCACAACACCACCACCCCATCCACCAAGACATACTTTCAAACCCCCTATACCTGTGGGAATTACAAGGTGCGAACAAATGCAACAATTACATGGTCAACAAAAGCAGTCGACAAGCAACACCGAAAAACTTGCACATTCCCACCATCTTATAACGATAGTAACCAAACCATTTAGGTCACTCACTGGTGCTATGCATATTGTTATTCATATGAAGTCCATAACGTTTGCATTAGTGACAAAAACCTACTTCACTGTAATTTTGCTTATAAAATATATACCTTGCACTATGCATGGCAGAGTTGCAAGATACCCAGTTCCAATTTCTATCGCTTCACCTACGATCCCAGAGTAGCCCAGGACTAGTGTGTCACCTACGCTTACATCGGCAGCCTATAACTCAAAGGTAACGATTCTACAATAAATATAAAATACAATTCATCACCTTGCCAATCGCTTAGGTTTAAAGGTTTCTCCATCAAGACGTCAACACTCCATATAGCTACAAAGACAAAGCTTCCAAATACAAAAAGGTAAGTGCTTGCAGATGGCCACTGAAGTGTGTCTGGCGTTGATCCCATTAAAGTTATATACAGTACATGGCAAGACTGAAGGCATGCCAAACACTGATGTCTGCCCAAGTGTGTTCATAGTGTGGGTATGTAGTCGTCGATAACCCGGCTAGTCACGTGTATAAAGTAAAGTGAAGGTCTTATAAGCATCACTGTTCTGGTAATACAGGCTATTAATTATAATTCAATACGTGTTCATACATAAAGTTAATCTAAATGACAGAACCTAAAATGAAATTTAAACCCTGCCTAATTTAAGTTTATCTGCAAGTTACATATCTACCCCATGTGGTGTGTAAAACCATGCCACGCCTACCAGTCTCATTAAAATAAAAACCTCCCACGCTTTGTACACCCTGCCACGACCACAGCAGACGTGGGAAACTAACAGGATCATATCCGTGGGACAACAATTTAATCCAAGAAACCAAACCTTCAGGGAAAGTCAACCGTGAGTACAGTATGTGGTTGTCGGGGTGTGATTTATATACACTGGTCCACTTTGCATGTGTTCCTTTACGCAGCTTGGATGGAAGTGCCATCACTAACTTAAAAAAAATTTAAATAAAATACTGGTCACATGGAAACAAAAAGTGAGAATGGACCGCCACGTCACCCTCAATACATGGCGTTACAAGCGAGAAGTCTTGTACATCCTATTAGCTCACCGATAAGTACAGTGCCTCACCCACACCCCTGATAAGAACATGGCCCTTACCTAACTCCCAACACTGAAACCTCCAGCTTCCCCGCCTCCCTCTCCCCGTTCCTTTCCCAGATATTACGTTACCCCAAAAAACAAGAATTGCTTCCCTTGTGTCAGTAGTTACATACTGTATACCATACACGAAACCTAAGCCATGCCAATCCATGGACTCCTCCAACACTACTTGGACTACCTGGTAAGATGCTTCTGTTCTACCATAACACATTATGATAACCCTATAAAATAGAACACTACTTAGTAACTTCAGTCAGCATACATAGTCAGACAAGATAGCTTCACCATTTGCGTCTGCCATAAAGAGGCGGGTTCTTCACATCTACCCCAACTTGTTGATCCAGCCATAAAAGCTGTCACTGTCATGGCTGTTCCCATCAGTGTTACAGGCCCCAACAGAATAGGGAGGTTGCTCTGCAAGTAAGAGTAGTTAGTTTACTGGATTCTGCTCCAGGCTACACCTAACGGAAACATAACATCTTAACTTTGTATAATCCATGATGGTACGACAAAATAAGCCACAGTTTTTCATATTATATAAATGAATTTCTCCAATACTACGAAAGGCTTTTCTGTCCCGAATAAATATATAGCGCTTTATTATGCTGACTGGATATTCAAAATATCATTTGATCTAATCAGGTGAAACAAACCTGCGATAACATGTTACTCTACATCTACGATAAGAATTTCAACACCCCCCCCCCATATCTCGTATCAATTCCCCCTTTTGGGGTAGTTCACTTCGTGGCGCAGACGGAGATGATTAGTTCAAGTTCAGCCTGGAGCCACTTCACATTCCTTACCCGATGCTACTTGAAAAACTCTCGCCCGGCGTCACTTTTACTCTCCTTCCACCCACCCATATACTCGTCACACTATGCAGGTATGCAGTTAAAAGTCACCAACGCTGTCCAGTAGCCTATTACAGTACACGACTTTCAAAATCAACCGGTTCTGGCAACTTTTACCTGCATAAATTTATCGACGGACACGTAAGGTCTTAGCAAAAATTTTATAAAACCTAAAAACCGTCAAGATTTTCCATATAATAACAAGTGGAAATCGTTTTAACAATTATCAGAGGGCCTCCCAAACAGCCTGCCATTCTAAAAAAAAAGTAACTCCCTCGTGATTACTACCAAGCAACCTGCTGTTGCCAAGTGAGGTCGTACACTTTCCCTACCCCTCCTACCTACGACCACTATCGTCGTCCAGCCTACAACCACATCAATCTTCCCGTTCAACGACCACAAGCATCGTCCAACTTTACACCCATACCCGGTCCATAAACAACCACCACCACCCGGCCCTGCAACCACACCCATTACCTACATAATCACCATACACCAGCACTACATACATAAAACATAGCTCTAGTAATTACCCAAAAACACCATACGCAGTTGTGATACAGAAATGAGGCTTGACAGGAACTGCGAAAGATTGTGCCTAAAATTGACAATTGGGAAAAGTGAATCGCCTTTCAAGATTACAAAGTTAGAGAAAACTACAACAGGAATAGGACGACAAAGGAACACGAGGAGTAACAAGAAAAGAAAGGAATATGAGAATGGCAGCACAATAAGAACGATGAAGAATATTGAATAGGACAAGGGGTACGGTACCACGAAGTGTATGGCGGCGAAAAGCAGCTATTGCATTTGGACTCACGATGACCGAGTGTGACAGCTGGAGTATAATAAAACAGCCTAAACTACAGTAACTGGAGACATTACCCATTAAACTAAATATATAACTGTGCTGGGCTGACCTAATCACTCTGGCATTTACTGTCTTTACCCAATGTCGCTACTCACCAGAATGCACTTGCGATGACTCATCTTCAAATAGTAAAATAAAGCCTAAACATATGTGAGCTGTGAACATGTTGGTCAGGAACAAACTCGGTGTCGAGCTAATTGCAGCACGGGCAGGCAAACCATGACGCAAGCTGCTGTTTACTGCTCTTCACTAACAGAACACGCTGGTCTGTACCCAACCTACATCACCATCGGTGCTTGGTAAAAAGAATGCTGGGAAAGTTTCTAACCTTGAATTTCACTACAAACTAAAAGTATAGAAAGTTCTCTCTGAAATTTAAATTGAAAATGCTTACCCAAGATTTTTAATTTATTAACTCAGGGAAGAAGGTACAGTCGCCGACAAAGTAATTTTGACACGTCTGGTAGCACTATTGTACTCATTCAGATCGTGACAATTTTCAGTCCCGTGTTCTATAAAGTAAGGCACACCAAAGTGTTACTTATATGCAAGATTTTTTACCTTTACGAAAGCATGCTTATGGGGTCTGTTTTCTCAGATGCTACCAGATGTGTTGAGAGTATTTTGTCGGCGACTCTACATTATAAGCTAACATTAAGACCACATCCAACCAGTAATTTATCTATGCCTAGTCCTATCAAATAATGAACGAGAAACAATTATACATCAAAATCTGGTTGTGGCGAGGATATCAGTTTTGAAGAAAAGTGATGTAAACCGTACGGACGGACAAACTCCTCACGCTTCTATCATGATAATCTTTGCAATGTGTGAGATTTTGACTCCCAAAGGACCTTCACAATTCGTAGTATCTCCAGAAGACCTTGAACTTTTTATCATGAATGGCTTGGGGGGGGGTTGGTGTCTGGGTAACATCGAGGCCTAGTAAATATAAACTTTTTTATATTAGTTTCGTAACATTAAATGGAGTAATTATACGAAACATATAAGGGTCCATACCCAGCCTTTGTGTGGGAAGATAATACGGAAGCCATAGAGGAGACACTACGCACCAAAATTTAATAAAGGTCTAAACAAGTGAATATGTATACAGTACTTGGATGGTGTTTACCGTAAGTGCAACGAAGGTAACAACACACAGTGGGTAGGCCGAGAAGAGCACTTTGGGCGGCCATAACGTTATTTTGGTGCTATTAGGAACTAACAAGTCTCAAATCCACCTTCTTGTTACACTCATGAATTCCTGTTTAACAGAGGGGGGCCTGACTAAACCCACGGTAAGATGTCATGTTTACACAACTTTACACTTCTTAAAACATTAGGATTAACTGCTTGATATCAGAAATGTTGGAGACGCGACAAAGTTTGCAGTCTTTTTCAGTTCAGCACTGGATATACTACAGTACTGCGTATCCTAATTTACATATACTGCATATCTTAAGTTCAAATTCCGGTTTGTTTCATTTTTAACAAAAATCAACTTTTCCTTAAGACAGCATTTCAAGAGATTTAAATTTGTCATTGTCAGTAATTCTAAGGGGAAGTGATCAAAGCCTCAACACCGCCGCAGCTATGTTCCGTCCCACCATTAGAAAGCTGTCCCATCCCTTCCCATAATCAGTAACCCCCACTTCCTTTTCTCTCCACAATCAGTAACCAACACCTTTCCCTTCTATCAATAATCACAATCATCCAAGGTTCAAGACGTATTCTCCACCCCCATACTCAATCTGGCAATCTCGATCAACACAGTACAGTACATCCTTCTTGATAAGTACAATAACTACGTCAATAAGCAATGTAGATTTTACTTTTCCACATCTACTTCACGAGGAAAACTCGAGAACCTTCCTATGAAATGTACCCAGACGAACTATTTTTTTTTAATCCAAATCAAAATTCCATTTGATTACCAAGATGCCTTCTGCTTCCCGAGATCTCGGATACAGGTCCTTCCTAGCCTTGAACTTGATTCTTAAACAGTAGCCTATTCACCATTTTCGAAGACCCTAATGGAATTTATCAACTAAAGTTTTTATACAGTTATAAAGAAAACGTATATATACCAAAATAACAATTATTTCATCAAGCAAATTTTCCATCCTTATCAAAATTTAAATACAGCTAAGGTGAAAGTCCGCGCCACATCCACGTATGCGTTGTGAGATAGGTGACGCGAGCTGGCAACCTAGGGTACGTACGGGCGCACCCCTCAACCACCACCGATTCAGGGCAAGATACCTCCAGCACCTGTTGCCGCGGGGCCGCAGTACGCCTACTGGGCAAAGCAGCTACAGATTTTGTCACATACAACCATATAAAATAAACCTGAATCAAACGTGTGTAGCCATCCAAGCGACACAAATTTTTCTTTTCATTGGCTATGTTGCAAATAATTATATTCTGAACTCGATAACAAAAATATCCCAACCATAGATTTAACCTCGCATAAACCGCATATCGCCTCAGCCTAAAGAAAAGACACAGCCTCCACTGAGCCAGCCAATGATCTCCCGAGTCAGGATTTCCACACCAGGTAGCGCTCCCCCCGCAGGATATTCTCTCGAATAAGCAAGGCATCACGGTGACAGGTCTATGTCCCCTACCCTTAACCGTGGATAATGTAAAGGTTAATGTAACTGGACACGGCTCCTTATGAACGTAATCCACTTTTCAACCACCAACACCTTACAATGGCTAACACCCTCTCTGTTGCCAAGTTCAGTTTATTGAGGATATGGCTACAGGCTACTGCAGCATTCCTGACGGAACTTGTTAATCAATAGAAGTACCCAGTATAACTTATTACAGGAAGGAAAGGAAAAGGATGAAACGGTGTGAAAGAAAAGGATGGAAAAGTGTGAAAGAAAAGGATGTAGGTGTGAAAAAAGATGGAAAAGTGAAAAAAATAAGAAGTGTGAAAGAAAAAGAAAATGTCACTGCGAGAGTTATCTAATGGGATGAAATTGTACACGAAGCAGTGAAGTAATAATACCAGCGCATTCACTCATTATCTTGTACTGTATTATCATGAGCTGTATATCTATAACAGCTGTGCACTTGTTCGTTCTCACAAGCTATACAGTACTCCGAAAACATCAATAATCCACAAGAACATTCTGATTGACTTTCCCAGTTAACAAATCGTTGTCCCGTTTATGTGCATGTATACATTACAAACCTTTGACACACATCGACCTCAGATGACAACACGCGCCAGATACAAACATGAGATCGGAAATCCGGTACCCGGCATGGGGGGGGGGGCTCGCTCACATCCAACAGCGATACCAACATTACACACTACAGTGCAGTGCAGACGTAGTCCCGCCCGACAATATACAGGGTACTGTATACGGCAAACCAACACTTCCACCAACATACGTGAAGGCAACATCAACATACGTGAAGAAGGCAACATCACCACCAACATACTGTATGTGAGGATGACACCACCAACATACAGTATGTGAAGAAGGCAACGTCGTCACCACCACCAACATACGTGGGAAGGACATCAACATAACTCACTACAAACAGACGTGGTAAAGGCAACCACAAACACTAACATCCGAGAACAAAACACGAACCGCTAACCAACATTCAACGTCATCCAACAACGAATTTAACAAAGCTTGCGCCTAATTTAGCTTTTCAGATTAATTTACCGACTTTCAATTCGACCAGGGATTATCTAAACTTTGATCACCCATTAGGTTGTCAACCAGTATTGTTAAGAATTTCTAGTGATCCCTACTCAAATTTTCAATCAATAGTCGTGTATAAGCGATAATGATTATTGTACAAGTAAGAGGATCAGAAAACCAAACTACGGAGGCGAGGAGGATGTTCCCGGAGGAAGTTATCAGGTTGGTTTCCTCTCTCTCCGGACCCCAACTTCCTCTCCCAACTTGAGGAAATAACCTTGATACTGGGTCCTTGGTAATTTAGAAAGTACCTAAACAACGTGGAATAGGGGAGTCAAGGATGCATCATAGCCCCTTATTCACATTTATTTTACTCTTACGCCTGTTAATACCTGCATCAAATTATCAGCGATAAGAATCTGTCAAGTCTACTGTATGTCACTCAATACCTGAAAATTAAAAAGGGCAACCCCACCCCCTTATCAGTGAAGCTGTTCCCCCTTGGCAGTCCTCAAGAGCACTGTCTGTTCCTCTTCAGCTTTATTCTCTACGGTATATTACGTCTTCTCCAAGTAGCGCTAAGTAAACTAATGACGTGGAAATGTTTTTGTCTATTAAAATAGTACTGTACTCCCACTCACCTATGAGATACCGTCTTAGTGTAGGGCTCATGTTCGCACCAATCCAGTATGTAAGCGGTACAAGTTATTTTCCACACCTTATACTGTACTTTCACACCTCTACCTATAGGAGATTTTACACTAAAGTTATTATTAGAACAGAGGACAACTTCACATCACTTACTAATCATCTATGAAAGCAATAGTGCCTACGAAAGACAAACAACTTAACCAACAAAAATTAAGTCGAGCAGGTGGCCACAGTATGAGGGTAAGGATCGGTGGTCTCTTATGATGTGGTTGGAGTTTCATGTGTCAGTAAGCAACAGCTGAAGTGCATCAAGACCCTCAACAAACTGTTACGGATAACTCTCACCTAATACCTTAAAGGACATCCTAATAATCCTAAAATGAACATTATGCCTGTATACTTAGTGCTTCAGAGGAGAGGTCATTCACATTAAATAACAAAAGGTCTGACGTAAGCCACTTCTCAGATGACAGCCAGAGGTTACACAATCAAGAGACATCCGAGGATGGAGTCTCGCTGGCTCACACAAAACACACCTTTTATGGTAAAGCACTAACACCTAGATTACACCGCACCTCATATCCTGTGTCCCGGAGTTACCAGAAATAACCACTCGAAAACACTAACCTAATCAGGCCAGCGTTCAGAAAGTTCATACGGAGTTAGTTTGATGCGGAGTGACGTTATCAAAATGCAGTCCCGATAAATTATCACAATGATAGACATGTGGACCGGTTCTGATCTATCAGTGCACATAAACTTAATGAAATCTCGTTTACTGGGGGTAAATCCACAAGATAGGAGACCAAGGTGACAATTCCTTCCACGAGTACATTTTATACAATAAACAAACAAAAGGAGAGGGGGCGACTAAAAGCAAGCGACAATTAATGACCGAGAAATGCAGAATGGAAGCTGAATAAGGGACTGAAAATAACCGAAGCGGCAAGTAAGAAAAATCAACCGTAAAATTGTTTCCCAAATAAATCGAGTCCGAGGAAAATGTAACGTAAGAAATGTGGTGCAAAGGCTACGTGGCCGTGGGATGTACAACACCTGAAACTCTTTAAAACAAAAAACACTCCCAAGTCCCAATACCGTACAGTACACTTGAAGGCTGTCAAAATAGATGCCATTGTGTGCGTGTTCTTTATATTTACATATATACACTGATGCAATGAAATTATACGAATATTACAATAACAAGTTTTCATGCTCAGAAATTATGACTCCGACATTCCATTACAGTGAGTTCCTAATTCCAGCAGATGGAGGAGAGGGGCGTGGTCCAATATGTTGGGGGAGGGGGGAAGGAACCGCTCAGGAAATCCATATATGGAAGACAGCCCGTCATGAAGTGTTGCCATAATTACCACCCGCATTTACAGTTCTGCCAACCACCATCTACAGTTTCCCCTATCACTTGTAATTCACAGTGAAGCTGTAACTAATGTATCACCAAATGCATCTACAGTGCCTCAATTAAATCGCTAATATACAGTGCCTCCATATCTACCTGTCAGCACCTACAGCGCCTCCATATTTACCACTGTCAGCACCTACAGTGCCTTCGCATCTACCACTGTCAGCACCTACAGTGCCTCCACATCTACCACTGTCAGCACCTACAGTGCCTTCGCATCTACCACTGTCAGCACCTACAGTGCCTCCACATCTACCACTGTCAGCACCTACAGTGCCTTCGCATCTACCACTGTCAGCACCTACAGTGCCTCCTACTAGATATGATGAGAAGTTAACGACGAGGAGGCAACCATGTCTAACTGAAGCAAACATTGAAGGCAATTACCAGTAATTTGAGCGTGCGGGTATAGTATCGGTACTAATACTGAAGAAAACGCGAACATGTTCATATACAAGAAATTACAATTTTTATGATAAAATTAACAAGAACAGTATCAACACCCCAAGTAACATGAGTTGTGCGTCTCTCACTTCGCTCAAGCAAAGCCACGCCTAGATTAGTGCCACATGTACAGAAGATTAAGCTAAAGGTGACTCATCGTTGGTGGGTCAACAAAAAATGAAGGCTTCCGCGGCAATTACACGTCATGTGGCACAGGAGTCATCCCTTCATCTTCAATTCACATGGCACCTGAAGCAAATGTAGATTAGATTAAACAAGGCAAAGCCCCCCATACCCAAGTTTCTGGGCAGATGTGAATCGGAGGTGGGGGGGAGAGGGTAGATGAGGGGGGAATGCAGGGAAGGAAGGTGGAAGATGGGAAAGAGGTATTACTCACTACCCACGATGACTCCTGCTCTATTGAATAGTAACTCGTCATCGTTTTCTTACTTTAACCCACCCCCCTCCCCTTTCTCTTTTGACCTCATCACCTAGAGCGATCTCCGCCCTTGCCTCTTTTCCCCTCCGTGACCTCATGCCTTTAAAACTTCCTCCACTAGCAACCCGAGTCTAGCAACCTCTCTTCCAACCCACCTATGCGATTTCTAGTTTTCCCCCTCCTTCAAAGCGACGCCCTACCCTTATTTTGCCTTTACACGACTGTTATTGATTTCCCCCCTCCCTTATATATAGTAATCTCCAACCATTTTGCACTCTCTAAAATTACCTCTGCACCTCTTCGCACGCAAATCACATTCCCTACACGAGTGGTTTTCATTTTTTTTATTTTCACGGCTACTGATCACACCGACCATCCCTTGCTTAACCTCTGTCACTTGTAATTCCTCTCCTCCAGCTTCAAATGTGTACTGAATACAAATAAACCGTAAGACACCACTTCATTATCAACTAGGCCTAGGCTACCCATGATATTTAAAGGTCCAAATACGATGCACCAAGTCAGGACTGATTCTTAAACACTGCGAAGGCGTCAGTAGCAAGACAAATCGAAAGTGAATATGTTTGAGCATATCTAGTATGACCGAGAACATGTAAAGTAAACCTAATTAATAACCACAAGACGAGACCATTACATTCCACCAATCCAGAGTATGAACGGTAGAAACAGCTACCAAAAAGATTACTGAATGTTGAAACAGCATTACAGAAAAGTGGTTGCTATCAATACCATGTGGGCTAGAGGTGATGACTCAACAGGTGTGTCAGGTAATATCGATTCTCTGCTCAGTAGCCACATGTAAGCAGGTAGCACCGTCCACGTTGGCCACAAAGACTAAACGTCATTACAAGACATACAGTATATGCATTGACAGTTTCTTGCAAGCCAAAACTTCGCAGTTAGCCATAAAATGCTGCTGCCATCCCTATAACCTGGTCTCGCGCATGACCTATGCTTCACACAATCTTTTAAGCACTATCATTTTTAATCTGGATTAAAAAAAATGTGTAATGCCAATAAGCACAACTCTTACTCATAAATTTATACAGCTTTCGTACGTGAGTTCAGCTAAGCCTGTAACGTCGGAAACAAATGAGAATTTTCTATACAGGGTAAGTTCAAAACACCGATGTGCAATTCATTTTTGGGGGACAGTTTAAATACCCGGCTCCAGGGCACATTGACCCGCTCCATCAATGATTTTAAGTGACCCGATACTAAGCCCTCATCACTACGCTTTTCCCTATTTATGCCACAGATACGTCAGAACATGAACAGCGGAAGGTTGCAGCACCACTAAGAGTACGAAAACCTCAACCCAAAATTCATGATCACCCAGTGGGCAGCCACGTATGTATTCCCCGAAGTGTGATATGCTGTTAAGTCGATTGTTTATCAGTAGACAAGTAACCTATGCAAAGAAAATAGGCCAGAATTTGAAATGTATATAGCATATTGCCAAGTTAAATTTTTTATTAAACAGCCTATCCCAAATTTTCATTAACGTAATCAGATAAACGTAATATTTCCATTCCTGGTTGTGTTGCAGTCACCCAACATCAATTAGGAGTTTTTCACGAAAGCTCCATTGACAGACAGGAAGATTGACAGGTCATAAGACAACGATGAAGAAACTTTCACCGTGATGTCTCCTACATTCAATCATTCTCCACTTAATGATATAAAAAATGAAGATCAAGCAAAAATCACAAGCAAATTTCTGAAGCCAATTTTATGGACTAATTGGTTATCTCCTGCTTTGGTCACAGAATGTAGCCCCCAGGTACGCAAATTAAAAAGCACGTTTGTGATTCCTTTGTTACTTCTCATTACGTATCAAACCGATTACTGTACTGATGTTGAGAAAGAATTGCTATTCATCATGCCTATAATTTTACAGCGCGTTACGCGGCATGAGTAACTGACGAGTATCAACATGTTATTAAGGTAAGCCTACACGTCCTCCCAACACACTCTACTGTCAAGGACGCCCTCAATAATGTTTTAGCCAGTAACCTAATCTTTTCACCTTATAGCAGGCCTTTATCAACTATAGCTAACTGCATTTTGGTTGTAAAAAAATTCCCTCTCAAGCAGGTCACTGAGGCCGTTTTACTTTAAAAATCCTCTAATAGTTCGAAATTTAATAGAATTCTGAAAGCAAACAACTCGGTGGGTAGTATTGAAGTGATATACCGGTATTTTTCTTTTAAATTGTAGGTGTAAAGACGCAGGTTGTGTAAGTAATAAACAATCTCTGACTTACGAACGCCAGTGTGCACTGTCACAAGGTAATGCTACAAAATCACGTTAAGATAAAACCCCGGATGCATCCCTCTGAAATACTGCATATGCTGTCGAGCCACCTGCTCTAACTCTTTTGTGTGTCCAGTGTAAGGAGGACTACCAGTAACAATTTATATAGGAATACTCAAATCAACACGCCTATGTTATAAGACTTACTGTTTGTATCAAATCTAAGAAGCAATATTACGGATGTACGACTACAAACTCATAAGTAAAGACTCCCTCTTCTACCCTGAGTCGTTCCCACATTTTGTACCCTTGCGGGATCTGCCCACCCCGGTTGTCATCGTGGACCACATTGGTTGAGTCGGTTGAGTCAGGAGAATGGCAAGGTCGTTGGACGGGACTGGCTCAGTGCACCACCTTATTTTTAATTTTTATAACTTAATCGACAACAAACCCTATATACCGCTCATTTTTGGAGGATATACCTTAAAAGATACCAGCTCTCCTCAGCCTCAACACAATATAATCAAAAGAAATGCAGACGTGTTTAATAAAGAAAAGCAGCAAATTTCGGATGCTAACCTTACCCAACAATGGGTTTCCTGATAAATTTAGGTCTTTCTTTTGTCTTCGTTAAATAAAAGGACCTAGGACAGGATTCATTGCCCAATACCTGTAACCAATTAAGGAATGTATTTTAAGTATTTTCGCTATACAGTATACATTAGTATACTTAATTTTTTCATACCTCCCTTAACGGTAACGTAACCCAGGCGAGTTAGTTAATAACACTTAACCCCCTAGTCCTTATATTACTCAAAATTTGACACTAACTGACGCATATAAGCGACTCGGGCACTAGTTTATTTATTCGATATATTAAATGTATAAAATATCCACAAATTATTGGTGCTCGGTAACCTAGGGAGGTGAAGGAATGCCGAGGTAGGCTTACGACGCTCCTCCCTCGTGGTGCTCCGCCTGCCTGCTGGGTGGGTGGAGGGGAGCTGGAGATCAAAGGGGGGGGGGTCACCGCGCTGCTACTAGGTGAACCGTGAAGCCTCTAGCTGCAATATTCATCAGCTTCAAGTCGTTCCAAATTATTTACTAGTGGAAATTACTGATCTCATACGTAGTTCTACCAATCCATAACTCTTTATTTAACTGTACCTGTACCTATAGTCAGCCAGTTTTACAGAATATGCAGGTGGTACGTATTCTTAGGACACCGCATGTACTGCAGCAATAGGGATGGGTTCTCGGGTCAGCAGGATCCTGTTACATACGAATAAATACATGACAGGCCAAAACAAATTCAAATTTAATTTCTTAAAACTTATAAGACCATCAACATTGGTCACATATCGAGTAAATATTTCGTAAAGTTAAAATTATGCTGCACACTCATTAGCATACAATGATACATATATATACCACAATAATTACTTTGGTAGAATTAATATTTTCTATTCGTTACTTTGACTTTACGGACTTAAGTAGCAAGCAGGTCGTGACACTTCGGTACCTTCGGAGGACTGACAAGACCATCACTGTAGCTACGTCTGATTTCAACAGGAACGAACCATAGAGCCATTACATATGTGTTCAGCAATATTTAGCGATTCCTTCCTATTTTGTGGGGAGTAAAGGTGTAGATAACGGCTACCACCAGAAAGTTGATTTTTCTACACTAATATAGTAAACCCAAAATGGAAACGACAATGCATAGAATCTGACCTAACATACTCATAGGTTGGTACGTTAGGTCAGGTTCTATTAAGTTCTATGCATTTTCGTGTTAATTTGAGTTAAACAACTTTCCTTAATATTGAGGTTGATATACAACAGCAATGGCGAGGAGGAATACGTGGAAGCGTTCACCATCATTTATGGGAAACGTCTCTTGAAGAGGGATTCAGCAAGGTAAACAACAAAAATGGCACCGGGAGGAAAGTTGGGAAGCGGGATAGAGTAAATAAAAAATTAAAATAAAATACTTAAAATTATAATAGAAAGTTGTCGTTTCCTTTAATATACTTAAAGTCATCAAAACAATAAGTACAGGAAAAGTAAAGCAAATTAACAAACAACTTCTGGTGGCAGCCGTTATCTACACCTTTACCAAAATGCGTAGTGAAACATGACAAGTGGGGGATGTCTTAACCATAATCATTGCAAAGTGGGGGGTGTCTTAACCATAATCATTGCAAAGAACAAATAAAGCACGTTAAAATCCTTAACTAAAATATGGGAAAGTTGTTCTCTCCCAAGAAGCGGCAGATATGACCCCAAAGTATATTATGCAGACGTGAAATTAATATCTAATTTGTCATATGCAAAGGTTCCTCTCACGATCGGTGATTTAGGTTAGGCCTAACTGGAATTGACCTTGACGGGTGGAAGTCACGTATGGGAATACGATGAATCTGGGATAGTCTTTTAATACATTCCTCAGCACGTGAGATATATATATATATATATATATATATATATATATATATATATATATATATATATATATATATATATATAACCACGCCCTAATCCATTTAAGGATGTTACCTTTGATGCCAGGAGCTTCTACCTTTCTAATTAGTCTTTCGTGGGGGACTCTGTCGAAGGCTTTGCTAAAGTCGAGATATACCACATCATAATTGTGCCCCTCGTCCACCGATTCGAAAACTGATGAAAAGAATGTTAATAGATTAGTTAGACAAGAACGTCCGCTTGTGAAGCCATGCTGGGAATCATTGATCAATCGGTGCTTCTCCAGGTGATTTCGAATAGTTTGAAATGATTGCTTCCAGTAATTTGCCTACTATTGATGTTAGGCTGATTGGGCGGTAGTTAGAGGATAGTGATCTATCCCCTTTCTTGAAAATCGGTATTACATTCGCTATCCTCCAGGATTCTGGTACTTCACCTGTTTTTAAGGACATGTTAAACAACTTTGCTAAGGGCATACTAAGCTCTTCCTTACATTCCTTTAATACTCTGGCAAATATCTCCTCGGGACCAGGTGACTTATTAGGATTTAGTTTGTCTATTTGCTTACTAACATCGTTACTAGTCACTACTATCTCGCTTAATTTGTTTTCTTCACTATCTCTGAATAGAGTCGGTGCCTCGGGTATCATGTTTAAATTTTCGGTGATGAAAACTGTTGAAAAATATTTATTCGAATTATTGCTCATTTCTCTGTCGTTATCAGTGAGCTCGCCGGCGTCGGACCGTATTGGTCCAATCTTTTCTGTGTTTTAGTTTGATACATTTGGCAGAATCCTTTGGGGTTTGTCTTCGCCTCCCTTGCTATCCTTACCTCATTATTCCTCTTTGCTTTCCTTATCTCGGTTTTAACCCTATTCGCCAATACCCTATAATAGTCCCGGAGGTGAATTTCGCCACGATTTATCCTTCTACCTATAGCCTTCCTTTGGCCGATGATGTTCTTTAAATAATTATTTATCCATTTAGGGTCATTGTTGTCTGATATATATATATATATATAAACTACCAGATCAGAAATATCTAGTCGATATATATATATATATATATATATATATATATATATATATATATATATATATCACGTGCTGAGGAATGTATTAAAAGACTATCCCAGATATATATATATATATATATATATATATATATATATATATATATATATATATATATTATATATATCCTAAAAACTACCAGATCAGAAATATCTAGTCAATAGAGGTACTACCCAGCACAAGACAACCCTGAAGCTGAATGATGGTTAATAGTTTAGTAAATCCTGCTGTTGACATGTTGATGCAGTCAGTCAATGATGCAGGCTGCCATCTAGCAGCCGGGGAGGAAACTTCTCTTGTTTACATTCTGCTGAACGTGTCATTTTGACATTTCACAACCTACGACGAGTATACACCCCTATGGGTGTCTTACTGAGTAATAGGATGCGAGCTTACATCCTTGTAGACTAACTGCCCTGGACAAGAAATTGTGGGCACCGAGTTGCCGGGCACTAGACAGGCGAGCGTGAACCCATGGCTCCCGAACACTTGACTCATAAAGAAAAGTTACAAACTTTATACTTACGTAAATGAGACCGGAATAGTATCGCTCCTTGAGGTTGTGTAGGACTGAAGCTTCGTTAAGGCAGGTGAGCTCGGCCATATCTTCCACTTTGTTGAATTTTGGAGGGTTCATCTTCTGGATGTCATCTTTGGCCACACGGACACGCTTGCCCGTGTCGGCGATCTCCACCTCGACTTCATCTCCAACTTCTCCCTTAATACCGGCTGCCACGAAGCCATGGTCTCCATGGGGGATCCACACCAGCCTCTTTTGTGTCCACTCGGCCTGGGAAGCAGGATCCTCAAACGTATCCCGCGACACCACCAAGTACTTCAGTTCAGGATCGTTCACGTCAATGTCCGCCATCTTGCCTCAGCGTCGTGGGGCGGGTAAAATGTGAATAAACGTTAGAAAGTGAGAAACTACACGCTTAAAATGGATCTTGTCACACTGCACCTATTGTGTATCACACTAAGATTACTGCTACGATCATCAACGCATACAATCCATAGCAACTTTGTAAGAAATGGGCGGGCTGCGAGTAAAGGAGACGCACAGGTCTACACCCGCCTGTGTTTGCCAGCAGACTGCACTGGTGAGCTGCGCGGGATTTGTCGCTGGCTCGTTTCCCGACCCTACTACCCTCTCAGTTACCGGCGTATAATATTCGCAATGTAATATCTCACTAAATCAAATAAAAAAATCTTCCCTTCTACTATACTATATTATAATAAATTTATTTAAAATAAATTTTACCAATATTCTTCTAATAAATGAGTCAGCGCGAAAATAAATATCCTTTAAAATTTAGCTTTGCTTTCACCGACACGTGGGGAAATACCTTTTGTCGACTACAGATTGAGAGACCATACCCAGGTACGGTTGTTCATAATTATTGTTTTTTTCTTATATATCTCATATATCAATGAAAAATGAATTCTGATTTAACGTTAAATGGTGCTAATTTGAGTTCTTAAAAGTACTTTGCTTAAGATTATCGACAAAAAACATTTGTTTATTGTACAAAAAACATGAAGGAGTTACAGAAGCTGCTCCTCTCAAAATTGGTGTCAAGCACGAACAGTATACCCCGGGATATACCGTCAACTCTTATGTACTTACATTATATAGAATACAGTGCTAGATTTACGATGTTTCTGTTATTGTGTTTGAACTTTACCCGTCATTTAGATTTAATTACGATATGGAATTTCAACTGGAGCTGAACAAAACTCGAGTTCAGGTTTTGAAATGTGTTTTAAGTGTTGTTAATGGTGTTGTTTAAGAACTCAATATATAATTTTCATTGCACTGTGTATGTCCACTCTGCAGTGTAAACAAAAATTTAGGTGCATTTTTTCATGCTTTTATGAGTATGTCACTATTAGTGTAAGGAGACAGGTCGCGTGTGGGTATGTTTAAAAACAAGAATTTTATAATATAGCTCTATTATGTTTGTTTTATGTACACACTGCTAGGCAAATCAATTTTGATTCAAGTCCCATTGTAGGAAAATAAGCATGAGTTATATAATTTAATACATCCTTCGCCTGCTGGTTACCCTTATGTTTAAATTTTTCCAGACCAGCTGACGCCATTAAAGTAACCAATCACATTTTCTGGAAAAATAAATGTGACGTCATTACCGAGATTATTCATAAGCTGCCACACCCTTCTCGATATAGAGTTCTATCTCTAATTTTTTAAATGGTGTTAGAATAGTGTAAATACTAACCTTGCTACGTGCTTAAAGACCTTCTTTGTTGAAGTGCAGTAATACTATTACAATAACAACTCGATACACTTCACAGTCCACACGTCCAACTCACTCTGTCTAATTTCCTCAATGGTCAACCTGTGTGATCTACTTCCCCAGCGCATCTCCATTCATATCACGGCCCAGCTAACTTACACTAAATCACGTATATTTATTTCTCTTAGGTCTAGGGACGTGTCAACCTTAAAGACAACTTAGTTTAAAAATTTTCTTATCTGTGTACTTTCCTGGCCAGTAATCTTTCAGTGTTACGTGTGCTACTCCAATCAAGGCTATCACAGTGTTCGTATTAATTTTCTCATTTGTACAGAGATTTCTTTAACTTTTGTATAGCTTTTCTTGTTAGTGTGTATTTTGTAAATATTAATTTTAAGTATAGTTATTAGACAATTACCAGACCTATTTAACTACCCCTTATAAGTGATTTCTGAGCTTAGTGACATTATTACATTCCTTAATTATTTTCATTAATTTATTACCGTAAATTCTACCTCCCATGATAATCAACTATGCTTTTCTTATGATTAATCACGACTCGCTGTTATATCTCGGGAAAAGCGAACCATGAAGGTGTGGCTACCCGAGAGTAAGTCTTATAAAGTTAAGCCTTACACATACATAAATTACAAGTGCATAATCACAGAGTACGTGTACTTATACTGTACTGCAAACAGCCCTATAGTCACTTAATAATCCAGAAATTAGTCTTGAAATGTAATCCTGACTTTGACTTCCTTTAGGTAAAATGTACTTCGACGATACAATACCTGCCAATGCCGAATAGTAAAGTTTATAAACTGTTTAAAATAAAACAGTTAGTCAACCGATTTCAATGGAACTTTAATAGTGGATTGTTTACTGAGAAATGTTGAGGCTGTCAAGCATCCGAAAAAAAATCCATCTCTGGCCCTGTTCAGTAAGCCTAGTGTAGTGTCCACCTCCCGTCAGATGAAGGAATATATTTTTTTCCAAGTGCCGCCAAATGCAGCTTATGAACATTTGTTTACCATTAATTTGACATTTAGCAGTTAGTTTGGATATTTATAATGGAAAAAACAGTCCAGCTCCATTATTATGTGACCTGATTCAAGAAACGGGTCACAAAGGTCAATGTGAACAGCACTATTATGTGAAGCCTAGCAAGAAGTACGTACGTATACAGGCAAAACAAATTCTGAAGAAGTCCCACATTGACTCACTCTATGCCCTTACAATCGAGGCCTTTGATTAAGCGGTGACTTAGGTGTTAACTAACTTTGGTGACCATTACACAAGCCAAATAAATTCAAACCGTCGTTTATGACAATTATGGACATAAAGTGGACCAATATTTAGGTAAAAAAAAATCCTGATGAATTTCAACAGAACCGAGATATCCGTGTTTTATTAAAAATGTCTACGTAAATATACACACAAACAGACATACAAGTTGAGAAGAATGAAGAAAACGTGTGCGAGTGTACAGTATGTGAAAGCCAATATACGTGCATAGTTTTTTTTGTATATCTGTATTAGTATATATGTGAGTATGTACTGTATAATTTAGTATAAAATTTCCTTCGTATGAATCACGCGAAAGAGTTAAAATACATCAACAAAACTCATCGGTGCTCTAATTAAGGTTAAAGATAAGCAGGTGTGGGTACAGCAGAAATACGTCAGCAGCAGAACAGAGGGAGATAGAAAAAAAAGTCATAATTAAAACAGCAGCGATAGAGAAGGTACTGTTGGAGTGTGACGTAACCATGAGCGAAGAACACGGTGCCAAATGTTGCTTTATCACCAGATGTGTCGCTTTTTCAGCATATTCTCGCCTACCAGACATATTTATTTGGCGTCTT
Organism: Homarus americanus; assembly: GCF_018991925.1. NCBI lineage: Eukaryota > Metazoa > Arthropoda > Malacostraca > Decapoda > Nephropidae > Homarus > Homarus americanus. The sequence goes on from NW_024753943.1 coordinate 229,805, forward strand.
CATAATGCGAGCCTATTTCCTCTCCCGGACACAATATGAAGCTTCATCATAGGATTTATTTTCTTTTTGGAAGCTATTGCAACATTTTCCATCTGTTGCTCAACGGAACGGAACATTGGCTATAGCTAAACTGCCGGTCGTGAGATGTATTTGTACCTAGGTAATTTTGTGTAGAAAGTTCCCTCCCTCTCTCATTGTTCCTTGGAGTAATCATCAACGATGATCTTGACAGCCAGCGCTCACAGTATGGAGATATATGTGGATTTCCCTTTCCAAATACACGGCTGACTTGACCTTTTAGCTCGGCAGTTAACACGTTACACGGAGTCGGGTGAGGTATGACTTAATTATAGACAGCAGAACCCATAGGCACACACTCACACCATGGTCTCTCTCCCATGGGCCAGATTTGATGCATACTAGTAAATATGAGCGTTAGGTGTAGCAATGGAGTGTGGTAGTGTACCAGTGTTGAGTGTAGTAGCCCTGGAGTCAGGTAGTAGTCTACAAGTGTTGGGTGTAGCCCTGGAGTCAAGTGTTATGTGTAGCTCAGGAGTGTTGTAGTATTGACAAATGATGAGTGTAGCCTTCGAGTGTAACGTGCAGCTCTAGAGAAGGGTAGTATTCACTAACATGGGTGTAACTCCCTGATAGGTGGGAGTGTACGTCAGAAACAGGTGTTGGGGTGTAGTAACGCCCCACTCCTCCACCTATCCCCCAGCCCTGACAGCAGCCACGCCCCGACCTCCGAGGAGCAGGAGGGAGGGTGGGGGGAGGGACGACGCGAGGGGGCGTTTATCTTCTCAACACAATAACACCGACAAAATCCCCACCACGTAATTTCCCCCAGATTAAGTAAGTAACCAGACAATTTCCACTGAACAATATCCCAATACAAAATTAGAAAATGGGAACAAAACGAGTTAAAAGACACAAGGTCAAGTTTCTTTAAGACTGCATAGGTTAAATTAGGTTAGTTTATTCTAGGTTAATTTTGCAGTGTTAAAGATTAATTTGGGTTGCGTTGAATTAAGTGTGATTTAATCCGAATGCATTTAGTTGGAATAGATTAAATGACATAAATTAGATTTCATTGGTTTACGTTAGATTTTGTTTTGTTACACGAGACTCTTGTTAGGTTTGATAAGATTAGTTGAGAGTCAATCGTACACCCTCCAAACACCACCATCTCCTAACATGACGCAGTTATCATTACAATAATATTACAATAATATTATATTTATTATTATCATTATTAGTTATTATATTTATTATCATTATTATTGTTATTATATTTATTATCATTGTTATTGTTATTATGTTTATTATCATTATTATTGTTATTATATTTATTATCATTATTATTGTTATTATATTTATTATCATTATTATTGTTATTATATTTATTATCATTATTATTGTTATTATATTTATTATCATTATTATTGTTATTATGTTTATTATCATTATTATTGTTATTATATTTATTATCATTATTATTGTTATTATATTTATTATCATTATTATTATTATTATATTTTTTATCAATATTATTGTTATTATATTTATTATCATTATTATTGTTAATATATTTATTATCATTATTATTGTTATTATGTTTATTATCATTATTATTGTTATTATATTTATTATCATTATTATTGTTATTATGTTTATTATCATTATTATTGTTATTATATTTTTTATCAATATTATTGTTATTATATTTATTATCATTATTATCGTTGTTGTTGTTAGTAGTGATAATGGCAACAGTAGTCGAAGTATGTTTTTACTGTTAAACTAACCCAAAAAGCCTCGTTGTGTCAGTCAGAACATTCTCATAACATGAAAATATTCCCGTACTGTATATTTTTTCATTGTTTCTCTTTATTGATATAATGATTTCGGTCTTTACTGTAAAGCGCTGATTATAATGTGTTTTTTATAAATTCTTTAAAAAGATCATAAATATAGATTTATTAAAACTGTTTAAACATTTACTATTCATCTTTGTCCCTATCACCGACACCTGAGGCTTTACTACAGACATTTTAAGGTCTGTGTTGTTACTTAAGTACTTCCATAAAAACACAAAAACACAAAAATCACACCTCGGAGACCCATAGTTAGCGAGTAATTAGCATTAAATAATTAAAATCATCCAAGCGTCATTACGGTCACTAATTATCCCACAATCGAATTGTCGACAATAGATTCAGAATGGATGAGGTTAGATTAGGATTCGTTAGGTTAGCGTTAGGGTGGTGATCCAGCCTATATACAGTGTGTAACAGGTTCATTTTTAGGCCTAAGAATGGTATCTTTCTACACAAACCTCTCTTGGTAGAAATATATACCACGTCTGGTAGTTAACAACGTTTAGTGCCATTAAGTAACAACACAGAGCTTAAAATGCCTGCATGAAGCCTCTTGTGTCAGTGAGGACAAACAAATATAGTAAATATTTAAGGCTTTGATAAATCTATATTATTTTATGAAAAGAAGGAGTGGTAAAAAACTAAAAATATTTTATTCAGCGCCTTACAGTAAAGATCCAAATCAAAAAATTAACAAAGAATAATAAAGTTTGTTTTATTGTAATATTTCCAAGTCCTCGTCAGATTTAACCATACAACCTATTTTTGTGTCGTCGGCAAATCTACTAAAGTTGCTGTTAATACCTACATCTATGTCGTTAATGAATATAGTAAATATTAACGATCCCAGGTGACGTTACCCTATTCAAATTTGTTATAATTATTGCTTGCCGTTTCCTGTCAGTTAACCATGTCCTAATCTACAGTAGTTTAGAATGACCTCTTCTACGCTACGAGTTTCCACTTTACGTATTAGTCTTTCGTGAGGGACCTTGTCAAAGTCGAGGTATACCACATCATAGTCGTATCCGTTGTCATATTATTCGAAAATGGATGAAAAAATATAACAGATTTATCAGGCATGGTCGCCCTCTGGTAAAAGCCGTGCTGAGAGTCATTAGTTAACTAGTGTATCTCGAGGTGATTTCGAATTTAATTTGTAACTACTTGTTCCAATAATCTTCCAACAATTGATGTTAAAGTGACTGAACAATAGTTTGAGGATACTGATCTATTTCTCGTTTTGAAAATCAGTGTTACATTCACTGAAAATGATTCTGGTACAACGCCTGATTTTAATATGTTAAATAAGTTTAAGGGCATAAATACTAAGTTCATCTTTACATTCCTTTAATACTCTTGCAAATATCTTATCGGGACCTGGTGACTTATTTGGTTGCAGCTTATCTATGCTTGTACACAGCATAATATTTATTTTTTTCTTCAAAGACGATCAGGTGTCCTTAGTTCAATTCAAATACAATAAACATCACTGTTTAGCAAACTTTACTTTCACTGGCTATCAGCGGAAATGTCTTTGGAATATATCTTTAGTTAACAACATTGTATCAGGCTACAGACGAAGGACGAAATGTACGCATAACTTCTCCCCACACTGTCTCTTTGTTTTGGTTTGACGTAAACATGCTATTGTCGGTGATATATTTTTTTTTTTAGATATTTCCGTCTCACACGCCACGCCTTGGACAGGTGCGTACTCCTTCAGTGACACGTCAGAGCTCGGGTATGGAAGAACCTCGTACAACTTTCCCTGCGCCTCAAGTCAGAGGTCGGGGTGATGTCATCCACACGTGATACAGTAGACAGTACATATGAAACGCATCTGGCCGTAATGATCTGAGTTGTCGACGGCTGGAAAATTAAATCAATCAATCAAAAGAAATATTTATTTTTCTTGAACTTGAAATGCACTTGTGTGGTTATTTAATGTGATTAAATTTGTGTGAAAGACCTACAGTATAACTCGTTGAAGCACAGAACTAAATAATAGAGGTAACAAAACCCACATACATGACGAAACTTACTGAAAATGTGTAAATTAAACAAAACCGCCCATTTACCTTTTAGTACTTTTTGTGATAGTGATTGACTTGTTCGTGTGAGTGAGTGACAGTGATTGGCTGTTTGTGATAGTGACTGACGTGTTCGTGTGTTTGTGAGTGACTGACTTGTTCGTGTGTTTGTGAGTGACTGACGTGTTCGTGTGTTTGTGAGTGACTGACTTGTTCGTGTGTTTGTGATAGTGACTGAATGGTTCGTGTGTTTGTGATAATGACTGAATGGTTCGTGTGTTTGTGATAGTGACTGAATGGTTCGTGTGTTTGTGATAATGACTGAATGGTTCGTGTGTTTGTGATAATGACTGAATGGTTCGTGTGTTTGTGATAGTGACTGACTTGTTCGTGTGTTTGTGATAGTGACTGAATGGTTCGTGTGTTTGTGAGTGACTGACTTGTTCGTATGTTTGTGATAGTGACTGAATGGTTCGTGTGTTTGTGACAGTGACTGACTTGTTCGTGTGTTTGTGATAATGACTGAATGGTTCGTGTGTTTGTGATAGTGACTGAATGGTTCATGTGTTTGCGGCTGGAAGAAACATCGAGTGTGTGGAGTAACTAAACAATTCCTTGTTTGCATTCAGAGAATAATCTCACACGAATGACGTCACATCACGAGCATTGTGTAACATAAATGAACATCTTGCCCCAAACTGTGACCCAGATCACACACACACCCACACACACACACACATGCACAACACAACACGACACCAACACAACAAACACAACATAACACCACACAACTTAAACACACACCAACACACAACACGACACAACACAACACGACACCAACACAACACACAACACGACACCAACACAACAAACACAACACCAACACAACAAACACAACACCAACACAACACCAGTACAGCACTACACAACGCAACACCCCCTCTTACACTGTTAGCCAAGATTAATATGGGAAAGTTGAGGTGTGTAGCAGAGGTCCCCATCCACCTTGGGTTATTGAAATATCCCCAAGTGAACAATGAACACCAGGCCGGGGCAGTAAATGTTAATAACCACGCCAGATGGGGGTCTTGGAGCTCTCACGGATGTTGTTATAATACACCTGAGGAAGCCTGAGGTCATCCCAGGTAAGGTAGAGCGACCGAGTGTGACCTGAGGTGATGGGGAAATTATAAGTTACTGAAACAGGTGCAGTACAGTACGAGGCAGTTCAAGGTAATGTAAATAATATATAAGGTAACATCATAAAATGCAATTATATTTAG